>NW_020664409.1:8866384-8899010 GCF_002925995.2 Terrapene triunguis
ATTGGGAGGTGAACTATCTCCAATTCAACAGGTTAATCATTAATATTAACTATCTTTAGATAGGTTTTTTCCTCAAAAAGCATTTTATCAAAAAAATCCGATTTTTTAATTATTTTTTTTAAAAATCATTTGATTTTTATTCACCCTTAAACCTAACAGTGCTACTGCTATTCAAAATAACAAATCAAGTTTTCATTTTCAGAGTGCAATGCATTAAACTTAAAAATTAAATGAAATGTAACAGTTCAGGACAGACATTAACAGTTGTTCCTGTATTAAAAAAAAAACAGTATTAACATTTGTGTATGGGTCATATATCTCAGTCCCACTTGAACCCTTTACAAAATTTAATTTTTAGCCACAAAATGTAGTTGTATGTTTCAGGTTAAAGTCATCTACTAACTCACTCACTTCTCTGTCAAAAATTCTTGTCTGTTTACAATCCTAAAGAAACAAGGTGGGTGAGATAATTTTTATTGGATCAACTTCTGTTAGTGAAAGAGAGAAGCTTTCGAGCTACACAGAGCTCTTCTTCAGCTTGTCTCTTTTCCCCAACAGAAGTTGGACCAATAAAAGATATTCCCTCACCCACCTTGTCTGTCTAATATCCTGGGACCAACCCTCCTACAACAAGACTAAATTTGATCAGTAATAAATTGTTGCATTTTTTCTCCAATTACTCCTTGTTTTGATACACAGCATCCCAATTAAGATTATTTTAGATTCATTTAGGCAAAAAGACTCTCTAGTGGTTATCTAGTCCATTCCATGGTATTAAGGCAGGATTCATTTCATCCTGCTCTATGCTACACTGCCTGGAAGAAAAAATCTAAACAAATTAGTGACAGATGAACCTCAAAATATGGGCAGTTCAGCTTGAATTTCAACAAGCTTACGAAAGACTAGATTCTTAACTGGTCTCTTAGACCTCAAAAGCTGGGCTACAAAAGTCACATAAACAGGCTTGTGGATGTTAATTCAGCTCACTCTCTTCTAGTCCTGGCAAGAACCAGGAAGAATAGAGGGAAAACTGAAAACTGATAGCTACAGATTTAACTGAAGTTTTCTGAGCTTCCACAAAGATTTGGTATGGGGGCTCCCTTCACATTTGAGACCAAAGTTTAGGATGATTTATACTTTATCCAAATGGAAAATCTCTAACACACATCCTCTCCACAACTGTTTTCCAACTAAGCAGTTTTAGTGGAAAAGCCATTCAAATCACTATCAGGAAGATGTCCCCGATACATTTTGTTCAGACACTTAGATGGAAATATGCTTGGCCTGTAATCATTTGTGTGAATGTTCAATTTAAACTGCTGCCAAGACACAAACACAAAGTCCAGCTGCAGTGAATGAATTCAAGTAAAAAATAGGTGTGTGAATAACAATGTATGACACACATAGAAAACATCAATAATTCCATAGATAAAGGGACACAGTCAAATCCTAAACGGTTTGAAGCCTGGCTGAAAGATCATCTTGCTTCCCTAGTGATATCACAGCAACTGCAGTCAATGGAGGTACTCAAGCTAAAAGCCCCCTGGTTTAAAAGGGAGGGGAAGCTGTGGCACTGCATTCTCTGTGAAGAGGTCTTGACTCTGTAACTCACTTTGCTAAATGTCAACAAATGCAGGCACTGTCAAACTAAGTTGGGGGCATGCTAAAAGACTCATCAGGGAGGATTAAACTGAGGTTTTGAGATGGGCATTTATGGTGGGTGTAGGGGGCTGCTGAAAAAGGAATTTGGGTATCAAATAGGCTATAGTGTGAAGGAGTCTTGAGTGGTAACGTTTTTTCTAATGATGATATTTATCTTTTGTTTGTATTTGCAACATTTGTACATGGGTTAGGCATTGTACATGGATAAAAATACACAATCAAGTCCTTGAAGACATACATTTAACATACCTGTACAGTGCAGTTAAGCACATCTACTTATATAATTTAATATTGTCTACAACATTTCTATTACTCCAAGTCTGCTCTTTAATTTGCTGTATCTGACTCAGATTTACGCTGAGGGGCTGTGGTAGAACTGGTGACTTTGAGCATATCAGGTGGAAGTGTTCTTTTGCCTGATGTTACTGGAGGTTTATATTGTAGTGGCCCAATATTTTTAAAACAGAAATCAGCTACACTTCAAGGCTTGCTTTCCTGGGATATAATGATGTCCTAAACACTGTATTATTTTTATCCCCTTTTGCATCTGGTACTCTTGCAGCTAAATAAGTACTGCCACAGAATCATGCTCCAATTAATGAAAGGTTTGTTAAATACAAGAATATGTTATCTAATGGAAAAACTTACAAGTAAAAAAAGAATATATACCATTTATACGGATACATGGCAACTCTTTATTATGTATGTAAACCAGGAAACCTTGCTAGCATCTCTCATTAATATAGTGTTTAGTCAGTAATAGTTTTAGTACTGTATAATTTCTAGATGTGTTGACTAATTAGATGCTCTTTAGAACTCTGCATTATTTTGAAACATAATTCATCATTTTCATTTTTAAAAAGGAGGAAAAAACTAGGTAAAAATGTCATTCTTTTACTCTACATATATGCTCCATGCACTTGTTCAAGTTGATTATTTTACCTACATGCATTTTCCCCCTATTGTTGTTACAACAGAGTCAATACAGCTATGAAAGAACGTGCCAGATTCTACTCTAACTCAGGCTTCATCAACAGAATGGCCAGCTGAGGGCAGACTGCAGAATCTTTATTACTAGTCATGTGAAAGTTAGAAAACAAAAACAGATGGCCTGATTTTCACATCCCCTGCTCAGCTTGTGGTGCTGGCATTTATCGCAGGGTGAAATTCTCCCAGGGGCAGATGGGCCAGGGAAGAGCCCCAATATAAAGAAACTACCACAATTCCATTGTGCTCTGGTGGGGGATGCACAGCAGGCATGCAGGAGACTCCCAGAGTCCTTTTTAGTAGCAGTGTTGAGCTCCAGACAGGCACTAGAAGAGCAGGACGGGTATGGATAGATTTCAAGATCCGCACTGAACCCATAGCCACAGATGCATGTAGAGGACACAGAAGGTTAATTTCCCCTATAGCAGCCCAGAGCCTGATTTAGAAGCCATGAAGGGACCATTAATATTTGAATAAAGGATTCCCACAAGATGTTTCCCTTTATACATAGGATTTATAATAAACACTATATTATTTTAGCCAGAGAGGCAAGTTCTGCATAAAGAAGGGGTTAAAAACTGAACAATCCGTATTTATTTTTTCATTTAAACAAAAAACCCTCTCCCCCAACAAAGGAAGGAGGCAACACCACCTGGCAAACAAGCTTATATTTAGCACAAAGGTTGGAGGTGTTTGCATTTTGTTCTTATCTATATTGACACTATTGCACAGAGCTCAATCTATGTAATTTGAAGTGAGGCTAGGTGTGTAAAGCTCTTGTGGAGAGCTCTGGGCACGTCCCACCTCAGGGAAACTGAAAATCTTTGACACTTGGCACAAGCTGGTGCATTCAAAAGGCAAAAATAATAATAATAATAATAATCAGATCTTAGAAAAAAGAATGAGGAGTACTTGTGGCACCTTAGAGACTAACAAATTTATTTGGGCATAAGCTTTTGTGGGCTAAAACCCACTTCATCGGATGCATGCAGTGAAAAATATGGTAGGAAGATATATATACACAGAGAACATGAAAAAATGGGTATTGCCATACCAACTATAACAAGACTAATCAATTAAGCCCACCTTAATTGATTAGTCTCGGTGGGCTTAATTGATTAGTCTCGGTGGGGTTAATTAATTAGTCTCGTTATAGTTGGTATGGCAACACCCATTTTTTCATGTTCTCTGTGTATATATATCTTCCTACCGTATTTTCCACTGCATGCATCCAATGAAGTGGGTTTTAGTCCACAAAAGCTTATGCCCAAATAAAATTGTTAGTCTCTAAGGTGCCACAAGTACTCTTCATTCTTTTTGCTGATACAGACTAACATGCTACCACTCTGAAATCAGATCTTAGAAGTATTCTTATAAGTCCCATGGAGCAGTCTTCATATCACCCCAATCTTTCTGAAAATTTCTGGAGGAATTATAACACGGGGCTTTCATGAACCCTCAAGAGCCCCTCTCATCACAGCTGATAGGGTGACCACCCAATTCCTTATTTAAAGGGACACTGACCATTTTACACATTCATTTGAAGCTAATGATAATTGCATTGTACTTTTCTGTTGCCCTCAAGTATACGCTTGAGATTCAAGTATATGATATGCTAAGGGAAATAGTGTGAAATAAAGTGTTGTCCCTTATTTTTCATGTGTTTTTCTCTTATTTCCATCCAACAAAGGTGGTCACCCTACCTGCTACCCCACTCCCTCTTGTGTGTATGTGTGTTTCATTATGCCCACTACAATCCCTATAAAGTTCCCTACACAATGACCATTCAGGCTTTGGGCAATGAGGGGGATAAGTAGTGAATTTTGTCCATAGAGAATATAGTCTTTATGTCATCTTCACCGAAGGGAGGAATATATTTTTGAAAGCTATTCACTTTTCAGTCAGCCAGTCTATCTAATACTCTTTGTACTGTATATTGATGTATGCCGTACCAGCCAATACGTAGTGTCTGTCTATGGTTCCTTTAACACTGTTTTAAAATGTTTCCAGCCCATAATACCTTTAAAAAATAAGAAAGCAGACTGGACTAGCAGATACAGACTAACAGATAGGTTTACAGGTAGAATTTACTATAAATCCTGTTTTTTCCTGTAGTTACTAAATACTAGAAATACCAATCTTTTAAAAACATTATTTTTTACTTTAAAAAAACACATTAACTGTAAGCCTGCACAAATTTAAAGTTGCATGTTTTAAGTTGAGGGGGAAGGGAGCAGGGGCTGAAAATGTCTTTTTTTATTATTAATTTATTTAAAAAATAGCCAAAACGGTGCATAGCTACTGAATGAGTAAAAGAGAACAAGTCAATCTTAATCTAGAATATCCTGGTTTTTGTTGATTTCAAAACCTACAGTAAATCTTCGTTGCCCTGGTTTATCTCACAGCACAATCTCAACTACTGAACACATCAGTAGGCTGATATAGCAAACTTCCAGGCTGAACTTCCTCATTGCTGAAAGAATGCAGAAAGGGCAATAGGTTTGTGTATGCTTGAAAAATGATAAAGAGAAAAGACCAACCAATGTTTTCTCTACCTGTTAGAGGTCAATTTCACAATGAGCCTATAAATTAACATGTGACAGCACAACCACATATATCATGCCATGAGTGCTCTGAACACCCTTGCATTCCTGTAAGATGCCTTTCTTCTATTTTTTATTTTGAGAATTGACTACACATCTCAGCACAGGCATTTTTGGGATCAACAGTCCCTTGTTATTACGGAAGTCTCTTTCCCTTGACTCCCTTCCAAGTAGGTATAATCTAAGGAATAACAGCTGAATTAATTACAAGGAGCCCAGTTAAGATGCCACCGGACTCCTTGTTGTTTTTGTGGACACAGACTAACATGGCTACCCCGATAGCTGAATTAATTGGCATTTTATGAGCTACAACACTCAACCCCTGTCCCCTGACACAAAATGTATTCAAATAGCTGCTTTGGTTAGTCAGCTCCTAAGTGACTATGAGGCAAATAACACCATTACCATCCCCCAAAAAAGTTTTAAACTTTCCCTTATTTAGTTCAATATCACTACTTGGAGCAGCATTAGCCCTAAAGAATACTATGACTCAGAATAGTGGAAAGAGCCATGTAAATAATAGCTCAAATAAGTGTTAACAAGACAGATAACAGAATGTATTTTAAAGTATAAACAAAAATTGTGGAACTAACCAAACACCTGCTAAACTTCAATGCTTGATCACTTTGCTTTCTATTACACAGTAGTGTCTGCTCTGCAATCTGTGCACATGTTGTGTCCATTTTCCTTTTTTCTTAAAAAAACAAAAACCATAAAGATTCTTGACTTTCTGATCTCTGCTGGCTGCCCTTGCAAATTGACCTTATATGTCTTTTAACATATAGGTCCATTACAAGATATCTGATCTGTGCACTTTGACCTTGCATAGGTTTGTTTCTTGAGGTTCTGATACAGACCACCTTTGCAAAATGTCATACGAAATAACTGATCTGCTGAAAACTGACCTCCTCTCTTACATACAGTGCCCTATGTAAAATACTCCATGCAGTGTATCTAATAGGTTGCAAATTACTCTTGTACGCCTTGGTCTGACACACATGTACTGATATACATATAAGCTTGCAAAACGTTTAAGTGAGCCCCCAACAAGCCTTGTATAGCCCAAATTTCCAATCGCATCATACTGAAGCTTATTAGTTCCTCCCCACGTCTTCTCCCTCCCGTTCCCCAGGTACAACTGGCCCCTTGCTGGGGCACCCCCGATCCCTGCCATGTGTGTTGGTTTTACCTGGTCCAGCGGGATGCCCAGGAGCTGGCTGAGCGGGTGCAGCAAGGTGGAGCCCGTGGTTCGGTAGGGGACGCTGGGTGTCTCTGCCATCCTGCATCCCTCCCGCCTGGGCCTCCCTCCGCTCCGAGCCACTGCAGCGCTGGGACCAGCCGGGAGCCTCGCACACACACACACGTGCGCCCGGCCAATGCAGCGGCGGCGGAGCTTAGGCCCGGCCCCTCCGGCGGCTGCGGGTTGGTTGCGATGCCCGCTCCCCGCTTCCTACTCGGCGGGGGGAACTTGGGAGGGCGGCGGCGGCCCAAGCAGCATCCTCCAGGCGGAGCCTCAAGCCAACAGCCCGGGGCGGGAGGGGGAGCTGGCTCCCGTCCAGACCCCACCGCCACAGCCAGCAGGGACGTGCCCATAGGCGGAGCCGCCAGTCACTCCGCGCTGGGCGCTGGGCGGAGGCCGGGCAGGGCGGGAGCCGAGAGCCTCAGTAAGTCGAAGCGCGCAGAGGGCAGCGGGTGCCGCTGGATGCTCGCAGAAAGCGAGCGGGGCCGCGGGGCCCTGGCTTCCCTGCGCGCTGAACACACACCGGGCTCCTGCCCATTCCCCCTCCCGCTGAAACGTAACCCAAACCCTCCCGCTTAAAGCTGCGCCCGCCTCTGGGGAAGCACAGACCCTCTCCCCCCTCCAGCTCCAGCACACGCCATTTGAGAGTGGGGGCTGCCTGGCAGGCGGCTCTGGGCAGCTTGTCCGCCCCTGGGCAAAATGATCCTGGAGCAGCCGCTGAGGGGTGCCCGCCTGGCGGGTGGAGCGAGGGATGCCCTTCACTTGGAAACTGGCATCTAATGCCCCCTGGCCTGTATCCAGCGTGAATCACTGAGTCATAAAAAAAAAAATTCTAGGACTAATCATGCAAAGGATCATATGTTGTGACACAACTTTATCAAAAATAAAACACTGGGGAAAGGGTGTCCCTGCCATATAAAATTGTCCCATGCTGTTCATACAGTTCTCTTTCCTTCTCTTGAAGGGTAAATGCTCACCTTGCAGCTGCCTAGGGTCACGATTTGTGTCTGGCAAAAATCCCTAGGGAATATGGGACCTGGAGAAACTGTCACACAATTTAGGTATATACGTCTGAAGAGTAATTTTTCAGGATTGGAAATTGTACAAAAAATGCCAAGGGATTCCATTTTTTAAAATGGCATGGAGAGAATAACCAGAAAGAGCTATCTCCCACTTCTGCAAAAGTTAGTCATTGTTGCTGTTTATTCATCCCTACTGTGATCCCTACTTCTACTTTTTGGGAAACAGCTGACACATTATGTATTTTTCTTGTTACCCCTGACCTTATTAATGACACCAAGCTTGTACTGATAAACTCCATGTGATCCACACATTCAACCCAGAATATAAATAAAATTAAAATTTTCAGCGCATTTAGCCTATAGAAATGTAGGGCTATAAGGGCCCTCAAAAGGTCATCTAGTCTAGTTCACACACACACATGCTGAGGTAGGACCACGTACACCTACACAATCCCTGACATGTGTTTTTCTAACCTGTTCTTAAAAAGGTCCAGTGATGGGGATTCCACAAGCATCCCTCCCTCAGTAAACTTTTCCAGTGCTTAACTATCCTTATAGTTAGAAAGTTTCTACTAAGGAATATAGTTTCCTCTTCAGCTTAAGATAAGCTTTAATACAGAGGTTCTCAAACTGTGGTCCGTGGACCACCAGTGGTCCGCAAGCTCCATTCAAAAAAAGAACAGGAGTACTTGTGGCACCTTAGAGACTAACAAATTTAATTAAGCATAAGCTTTCGTGGGCTACAGCCTACTTCATCGGATGCATGTAGTGGAAAATACAGTAGGTAGATATATATATATACAGAGAACATGAAACAATGTGTGTTACTATACACACTATAAGGAGAGTGATCAGTTAAGGTGAGCTTTTATGAGCAGGAGAAATGGTGTCCAATTTGCAAATTAATTCCAATTCATCAGTCTCTCGTTGGAGTCTGTTTTTAAAGTTTTTTTGTTGTAATATTGCGACTTTTAGGTCTGTAATCGAGTGGCCAGGGAGATTGAAGTGTTCTCCAACTGGTTTTTGAATGTTATAATTCTTGATGTCTGAATTGTGTCCATTTATTCTTTTACGTAGAGACTGTCCGGTTTGGCCAATGTACGTGGCAGAGGGGCATTGCTGGCACATGATGGCATATATCACATTGGTAGATGTGCAGGTGAACGAGCCTCTGATAGTGTGGCTGATGTGATTAGGTCCTATGATGGTATCCCCTGAATAGATATGTGGACAGAGTTGGCAACGGGCTTTGTTGCAAGGATAGGTTCCTGGGTTAGTGTTTTTGTTGTGTGGTGTGTGGTTGCTGGTGAGTATTTGCTTTACCATTATAGGTTACCACTTGATTGATATAGCATGTCTATGCTTGGGATTTATGATGACTGGTGCAAAAAAACAGTGTACACAAGACCTAACAATCACTTCTCTCGGTTGCTCAACTTTCAGGTTCCTGTGACGTCACAATCACAATCACAAGTTCTGAAATCATCCATAGGGCTTCAGGGCCAGAACTTCTAATATTAAAAAAGAAGCAAAATTTAGAAACCAAATAAAAACACAGCCTGCTTCATGCATCATAATGAAGCAAAAAAGGGCACAATTCTTTGCCTGGACTTGTCAATGGCAGCACTCACACATTATAAAACAGGATTTTGAACATTGCATACCACCATTTTTAGGCCATTACTGCAGTTTCAGCTACCACAACTGGTAATTATTTCAAGAGGAGAAAATGATAGCCCATCACAGAGCCTGAAACTGAGTCAGCCAGGAACCTTCGGGGTATGTCAGGTTCTGAAAATGTGTCAGCAGAACAAAAAAGAACAGCAAGTTCCCCTTTCAACACAGTACTGCATTGTCTAGTTACAGTGTAAATACTTCTTGTGGCAGTAGCCGATGTTCTTGGTAGCAGTATACTCTGTTGGGTATAAGCCAAACATCAGTTATTACTCTTCCTCCTCCTCATCATACTCTCACTTTTTCCCTAAAAAGAAAATATATATCCCCTGGGCAGCCGTTCCCCAAACCACATGCTATTTTGAGGTTTCTAGGAAATTAGATCCACTGGTTAATATGGCTATTTTGCATTTATCAACAGATCTGAACATTTTCCTTTAAAGCAGCTTATGTACAGTGTTAATTAGGTAGCCAGATCCTCACTCGCCTGCCTGCAAGTGAGAATCACTCTCTGGTGGCAGTGGTCTGCAGGTGTCCTGCTCAGGGCACATGGTCATTTTTACAGCATGTGCCCACATTGCCCTATATGGTCATGCCCCTAGATATCATTATCCTTTGCTAATGAGTATATTAACATATGCAAATTGTTCCCAAACTTGCAAGAAAGGAATGATGGTCTGAGACTCAGGGTCCAATGCCCCACTCTGTCAAAGATTTCCTGTGTGACCTTGGCAAGTCTCTGAATTTCTGTGTGCCCCAGTTTCCCATCTGCAAAATGAGGATAATAGTACTTCCTTTCTTCTTTTTTTGTCTTCTTGTCCACTTAGATTGTGATCTCTTCAGGGCAGGGACAGTCTCTTCCTATGTGTTTTTACACATTGACATTACTGTAATACAAATAATACTGCAGAGGTTGTTTTTTACTTCTATGTCAAGTGGAGCAGATAAAAAAAATCTGACAAGATAGCCTGAGGTGATGGTGGTGCTGAAGAGAGCAGCACAAGGGGAAGTGATTTGAAGATTAAAGCCAAACTACAGTGATGAGGAACTGAAGTTCCTAAAAGCAGACCTTTTGGAGAAGGAGCCAGGGTTTTAGGAAACATACCCTATTAACTGAATGTCCCTCAGAAGGAAAGGATACAGGAGCAATAGAGCCAACAAAGTCATCACCGGGGGTGGTCAGGTCACATATCAGTAATGGTGAAAGTGTAGACATGAGAGGATGTCCTCAGGCAGCTCAAGGGCAAGTAAAGGCTGCTCAGACTTGGCTATTCAGAACTGGTGAGGAAAACGCTTTGAGGGACAGCAAAATGCAGAGAAACTTAGATTGTTATTTTTTATGTCTAATTTACTCTCATGTGCACTAAACTGATGCTGGTAGCTTTACCCTGGAAAAATGAATCCTGTGAAAGGTGGAATGTATTCTTACTGCATCCCCATTGATGTAACACAACTTTCAACCTCTCTGCACTGTATTTCCATAGGTGAAGTTATTCTTCCTTCAGCCACTAAGCTGTCCTTCAGAAAACAGGCACCTTAGAGTTTGTTGTCTTCTACCACCTAGAGGTGAAATTGTAAAACATGCAGGAAATAAATTTGAGCTTTGCAGGGCAAGTTTTCATCTTCAGGTAGAGAATTAACTCTCGTTCTTTGTAATATTGTTTATTACGGTTTTTCTCAAAACGAATGAAAAGAGAGAACTGCATTTATAGAGTTTGTATGTGTGTTTGTGTATTTCTAGTGGCTTTTCAGTAGTAGGGTTGCATTTTTATTTGTTTTTCTGCAATATTATTGTCCATTGATTCCTTTTGCACCAAAACCAATAGCAGTGGCTAAAAGATATTGAAATGAGTCTACGTTTATATTTAGCAGAAATATATCCTGGTGGTTTTTTAAAATATGTAGTCATGTGAGTTACGGTATAACTGTAGAAAGGAAAACTGAAACTTTGGAAAACCAAATAAGAACAGGGTCTAACCGATTGCCACATCTGGGGTCGGGAAGGAATTTTCCCCCAGGTCAAATTGGCAGATTCTCCTTCCTCTGCAGCATGGGTCACTTTTAGGTTTAAACTGGTGTAAATGGTGGATTCTTTGCAACTTGAAGTCTTTAACCCGTGAAGTAACTCAGCCAGAGGTCAGGGGTCTATTCAAGGAGTGGGCGGGTGAGGTTCTGTGGCCTGCAATGTGCAGGAGTTCAGAATATAGGTGATCACGATGATCTCTTCTGACCTTAAAGTCTATGAGTCTTATTTTCCCCCACAAGCCCTCTCTGGTACCTTCTTTCTTGATCACTGTCGACAATATCACCATCCTGTCCCTCACTCAGATCCTTAACCTGGCATCTTCGACTCAGACTTCTCTTGTATAGGTACTCACATTCAAGCTATTGATAAATTTTGCAGATTCTTTCTGTATATCCTCTCTAAAAATATTCATCCACACAACCAAAACTCTTGTTCAGGCTCTCATTCTATCACATCTCGATTACTGCAGCATTCTTCTCTCCGGCCTTGATAAATGCAGCCGTGCCCCACTCATATCCATTCAGAATGCTGATGCAAAGATCATTTTCCTAGCTTGTCGCTTTGGCAATGTCATCTCTCTCTTTGCATCCCTCCACTGGCTCCCCCTTTTTAAAAATCACATCACACATAAGTTACTTCTCTTCTCTTTGAAGGTGTTTCACGGCCTATCCCGATGTCTCATTCACTATTAAGATACTAATTCCCAGCCTCCTTCACCTGCTTGTTAAGTTTTCAAACAAGTGGGCACCTGGCTCAGGAAATAAGTTTGAAAGAAAATCAGCGTAGCAAGTCAGTCCAGTAGCCAGCTGGCCTAGTAGTCAGGAAGTGGCTTTACAGTTCTTTTCAGTCTGTCTTTCCTGGAGGGGGCCATGCCAGGTTGTATATGGTGGGCCTTAGTCTCTCCCGTGTCCCTCATCATCCCCCCATTCAGGATTCTATCACAACAGAGAGGACAGGGAGCAGGGGAGGGGCATGCAGGCCCTCCCATTCCACCAGGTTCCAACCCAGGACCTAGGGTGACCAGATAGCAAAATCAGGATGGGGCTGGAGAGTAATAGGTGCCTACGTAAGAAAAAGTCCCATATATCAGGACTGTCCCAATAAAATTGGGACACTTAGTCACCCTACCAGGGCCCAAAAGGGGTGTTGCAGTCTCTGGATCACTTGTTGGTCCATGCCAAGAAAGTTAAATTCCCCTGGGTCACTTCCTACCGGGCTGTGACTCCTCCATTTTGGGCATGGTCACAGCCTTAGTAGTATCTGCTTTGTCTGCCAGGGAACAATGTACCATTCTTTGGGGCCTCTCATGGGTTCTTGGCTCCAAAGGAGGATGGGGAGAACACAGATTACTGCTCTTGGAGCAATCATACCACGGCTACAGGTTCTTTGCCCACAGCTCCAGGCATCAATCTCACTTCCTGGTGCAGCCTGTAACTCCTTTCCCCTCCCACTGGGCTACCAGTGTCCTTTTTAAACTGTCCCTGCACCTGGAGCATGCCCTATAGCTGGGGTGGGGCAGGGCCTCTCCAGCCCAGTATGGCTCCACGCCTTGCTCTAGTTTAGTGTGGAGTCTGTAAAGCCCATCACAGTGAGACATTGTGTATGTTCTACTGCTGCTCTGAGAGAAAATGCAAAAGTTATCAGCCCTACCTGCAGCAATAGGTGAGCTGCCTGTGTCCTCTCTTCTAGCAGAGAGGACGTCATTCTTTGGTTTAATTTTTCTGGAGACTGAGCCTCTTTGTTCCAAGCCTAGAAGCTGCTACACCATTCATTAAACCTGCATTATATTAGCCTGTTATTCATCTAGTAGCGAATGCTTTAAACCAAAGTGTTAAGAGCTGATGCAAAGAGCTGCACAAAGGAAACCATTTACCATGCACAAGAAGTTTTATTGGTCCTGCAAAACCCGAACTACTCTACAGATACTCGCATGCCATCTACCGGCACCTTACCTATTAACTATTTACATCTATCTCTTGGAACACATTGCAGAGTAATTCATTGATCTGAGAGGAAAGCATCACAGTTTGAGATGTGGTACATTAGCAGGAATAATCTCATTTTCTCAGTTATCTATGATCTCATCCAAGATATTTCAGATGGTAAAAACAAATATGCTAGAAAAAGAAGAGGCAAGCCATGTATTTATGTGATAGCTATCAGGGCCAGCTATAGGTTTTTTGCCGCCCCAAGCAAAAAAAATTTTGGCTGCCCCCACCCCAGCCCTGGGCTCTCTCTTCCCCCCGCACCCGCACCCCCTGCCACCCCAGCCCTGGGCTCCCCCCACCAGTGCTGACTCCGCCCGCTCCCCCCTCGCCTCCAGCCGGTCCGGCGCTGGCAGGGTCGGGGTAAGCAGCGGGGCTCCCGGGCCGCGCCTCAGCCCAGGGTCCCTTCAGCCAGGGCTCCCGCCTCCAGGACCAGCCGGGACCCGGGAGAGCAGAGCCGGGGGACCGCCCTGGCAGGGGGCTGAGGAGCTGGGGCAGGGCAGCCCCAGAGGGAGCGGAGCCCCGGACAGCGAGACGTGGGCCCCGCACGGCAGCACCCCACCCTCTATGGCCCCGCTGCTGCTGCTGCTTCTGGCCACCCTGCCGCAGTCCCTGGGCGGCTCAGGCTGCTTCACCCAGCCCCGGCTGCGGTGCTGGGGGGCGGCCGCCCTGCGGCACATGCAGGTGGCTCCGTGCGCCCCATAGGGCGGCCCCCAGCCCGAGTGTCCCCCGCTCTGAGCCTGCCCGGCCCAGCCACAAGGTGCGGGCACTGCTCCCTTGCGGCACGAACCGCAGCGGCCCCAGGGCGCCCCCCGCGCACGACGCGCTGCTGCTGCCAGGGCCAGCTCTAGGCTTTTGCTGCCGGAAGAAAAAAAAAAAAAAGTGGCCAGAATGCCACCCTTGAAAATGTGCCGCCCCAAGCACGTGCTTGGTTTGCTGGTGCCTAGAGCCGGCCCTGATAGCTATAAAAACAGCGAAGAGCTAGCTGTAAATTCCCCACCAGGGACAACTTCACCCTGCCCTGCAAAGGGGCCCTGTCCAGGGGAATGGTGTGGTCAGACTACCACTACATGCTGGTTATTCTTGGCAGCTGCAATGGCCCTTGGGGCCATGGGAAATCACCAAATTGCCCTAACTCAGGGGTTCTCAAACTGGGGGTCGGGACCCCTCAGGGGGTCGTGAGGTTATTACATGGGGGGTTGCAAGCTGTCAACCTCCACCCCAAACCCCGCTTTACCTCCAGCATTTATAATGGTGTTAAATATATAAAAAGTGTTTATAATTTATAAGGGGGGTTGCATTCAGAGGCTTGCTGTGTGAAAGGGGTCACCAGAAAAAAGTTTGAGAGCCACTGCCCTAACTTATGCTGTGGGGCCAGTAAGTCTCAGAATATGGGCAAGTGCAAATGTAGCTCAAAGCCAACATCTCTTCCTGCCTCCAGAGCAGAGTTTGGCTGGAATTGCTGTTTGGGGGTCTGACAGGTTCCCCCTGGGGTGCCACCTGGAAATGGGGTACCACTGAGCCCTCTGACCCACTGGCCTGGGCTCCCTCTCTCACTGTGCTGCTGTGACAAGCTGCAAAGTCCTCCAAGCTTTCACCTTCACTAGCACTCACACTGGTAGGGACACATCCAGCTGCAGTCACATGCAGGGTCTCTAGCCTCCCAGCCTAGGACCCCAGAGCAGTACCATCCTGCCCTGGTCAAATCTGGCCAGTATATGGGTTTAACACCCGGTCCGCCTCTCCCTCAATGTGAAGAGGACCATGCACACTTGTGGTAGCCAAGCTGAGATTTTCCCCAGACACCTTAGTCAAACGCACACTGGTTTGGATTAAAACATAAAATAAGTTTATTAAGACTCATAGACTCATAGACTTTAAGGTCAGAAGGGACCATTATGATCATCTAGTCTGACCTCCCGCATGATGCAGGCCACAAAAGCTGACCCACCCACTCCTGGAATAATTCTCTCCCTTGACTCAGCTGTTGAAGTCCCCAAATCGTGATTTAAAGACTTCAAGTCGCAGAGAATCCTCCAGCAAGCGACCCCTGCCCCATGCTGCGGAGGAAGGCGAAAAACCTCCAGGGCCTCTGCCAATCTACCCTGGAGGAAAATTCCTTCCCGACCCCAAATATGGCGATCAGCTGAACCCCGAGCATGCGGACAAGATTCTCCAGCCAGACCCTCCGGAAAAAGTTCTCTGTAGTAACTTTTAATATCCCATCATTGACCATTGTTACTAATTACCAGCGATGGCACGTTATTGACCTATTGACTAAAATCATGTTATCCCATCAAACCATCCCCTCCATAAACTTATCAAGCTTAATCTTAAAGCCAGAGAGGTCTTTCGCCCCCACTATTTCCCTCGGAAGGCTGTTCCAGAACTTCACCCCTCTGATGGTTAGAAACCTTCATCTAATTTCAAGCCTAAACTTCCCGACGGCCAGTTTATATCCATTTGTTCTTGTGTCCACATTAGTACTGAGCTGAAATAATTCCTCTCCCTCCCTGGTATTTATCCCTCTGATATATTTAAAGAGAGCAATCATATCACCCCTCAGCCTTCTTTTGGTTAAGGTAAACAAACCGAGCTCCTCGAGTCTCCTTTCATACGACAGGTTTTCCATTCCTCGGATCATCCTAGTGGCCCTTCTCTGTACCCGTTCCAGTTTGAGTTCATCCTTTTTAAACATGGGAGACCAGAACTGCACACAGTACTCCAAATGAGGTCTTACCAGTGCCTTGTATAACGGAACCAGCACCTCCTTATCCCTACTAGAAATACCTCGCCTAATTCATCCCAAGACCGCATTAGCTTTTTTCACAGCCACGTCACATTGCCGACTCATAGTCATCCTGCGATCAACCAGGACTCTGAGGTCCTTCTCCTCTTCCGTTACTTCCAACTGATGCGTCCCCAGCTTATAACTAAAATTCTTGTTAGTCATCCCTAAATGCATAACCTTACACTTCTCACTATTAAATTTCATCCTATTACTATTACTCCAGTTTACAAGGTCATCCAAATCTCCCTGCAGGATATCTCGATCCTTCTCCGAATTGGCAATACCTCCCAACTTTGTGTCATCCGCAAACTTTATCAGCCCACTCTTACATTTGGTTCCGAGGTCAGTAACAAATAGATTAAATAAAATCGGACCCAAAACCGAACCTTGAGGAACTCCACTGGTAACCTCCCTCCAACCTGACAGTTCACCTTTCAGTATGACCCGCTGCAGTCTCCCCTTTAACCAGTTCTTTATCCACCTCTGGATTTTCATATCGATCCCCATCTTTTCCAATTTAACCAATAATTCCTCATGCGGTACCGTATCAAACGCTTTACTGAAATCAAGGTATATTAGATCCACCGCATTTCCTTTATCTAAAAAATCTGTTACTTTCTCAAAGAAGGAGATCAGGTTGGTTTGGCACGATCTACCTTTCGTAAAACCATGTTGTAATTTGTCCCATTTGCCATTGACCTCAAGGTCCTTAACTACTTTCTCCTTCAAAATTTTTTCCAAGACCTTGCATATTACAGATGTTAAACTAACAGGCCTGTAGTTACCCGGGTCACTTTTTTTCCCCTTCTTGAAAATAGGAACCACATTAGCTATTCTCCAGTCAAATGGTACCACCCCTGATTTGACAGATTCATTAAAAATTATCGCTAACGGGCTTGCAATTTCTCGCGCCAGTTCCTTTAATATTCTCGGATGAAGATCATCCGGTCCGCCCGATTTAGTCTCGTTAAGCTGTTCGAGTTTGGCTTCTACCTCGGATACGGTAATGTCAATCCCCCCTCCTATATTCCCATCCGTCACACTGCCACTATTCCTAAGCCCTTCATTAGCCTCATTAAAGACCGATGCAAAATATTCGTTTAGATATTGTGCCATGCCTAGATTATCCTTAATCTCCACTCCATCTACAGTCTTCAGCGGTCCCACTTCTTCTTTCTTTGTTTTCTTCCTATTTATATGGCTATAAAACCTCTTGCTATTGGTTTTAATTCCCTTCGCAAGGTCCAACTCTACATGGCTTTTGGCCTTTCTCACTCCATCTCTACATGCTCTGACCTCAATAAGGTAGGTTTCTTTGCTGATCCCTCCCATCTTCCACTCCTTGTACGCTCTCTGTTTTTTCTTAATCACCCCTCTGAGACGCTCGCTCATCCAGCTCGGTCTAAATCTCCTGTCTACTAACCGTTTTCCCCTTCTTGGGATACAGGCCTCCGACAGCTCCTGCAACTTCAACTTGAAATAATCCCAGGCGCCTTCCGCCTTTAGATCCATAAATATGTTAGTCCAATCCACTTCCCTAACTAGTTGCCTTAATTTATTAAAGTTAGCCCTTTTGAAATCGTAAACCTTAGTCTCCGATTTAATTCTGTTAATCCTTCCATTTAGTTTAAACCGAATCAGCTCATAATCACTCGAGCCAAGGTTGTCCCCTACAACCATTTCCTCAATGAGGTCGTCACTACTCACCAAAACCAAATCTAAAATGGCATCCCCCCTCGTCGGCTCAGCAACTACTTGATGAAGGAATTCATCAGCTATCAACTACAAAAGTACAGATTTTAAGTGACAGCAAACAGATCAAAGCAGATTACCTAGTAAATAAACAAAAACACAAATTGATCTTAACATACTAGATAGGGTGAGAATTTGCTAATTCATATCCTACCTGAGTGATAACGGGCTGGCAGATTCTTAAGGCACAAGGTGCCTCAGCTTTGCAGCTTGGGTTTCCCAGGTTTTCATACACAGGCTAGAAATCCCTTTAGCCTGGGACCATCAATTCCCCCCTGTTCAGTCTTTATTTCTCAGGTGTTTCCAGATGTGCTCTTGCAGGGAGAGTGAGGTCCCCCCATGATGTCATTTTCCCCCTTTTATATCTTCCAACTTGCTGGAAAGCTCTTTTGCTGTGACCTGGGTCAAACAGTTCTCATTGTGTAGTGCTAGCTCTGAGAGTTTTCTATTGTACACAGTTCCTGGGGTAATCCTTGTGCTCGTGTGCATTTCCTCAATAAGCCATTAACATTGTTTGGCCTTTTTACTGTTGTATCTGAAAGGCTGCTTTTGGGTGTTTTCCACCTCACAACATGTTTCAGTAACACATAGAATCATAGAATATCAGGGTTGGAAGGGACCTCAGGAGGTCATCTAGTCCAACCCCCTGCTCAAAGCAGGACCAATGCCCCTGAGCCCTAAATGGCCCCCTCAAGGATTGAACTCACAACGCTGGGTTTAGCAGGCCAATGCTCAAACCACTGAGCATACATAGCCAACCTTCATAACTTCACATACGATGATAGCACATACAATCCAAAGATATATTAATGTCTAGCAGATCAAGACTTTTAGAATGATACCTCTCAAGGCATACTTTGTGCAAAACATATCCTAATTATTTAACAATTATTTGAATAAGGGAGTGCCAGGGTATCAGGGGACCCCATCAGATTTGAGGGGTGACTAGTCTATCCTGCTGGTCCTCACAAAAAACAGAATGGAGTGTGGGGAAGTGGGCTAGTCAGCTGCTCCTTGTAGTTGTTAGGGGGCCAGCTGACTACCCGTTGAAAACACCAGGAAGGAGGCATTAATGTTACTGAGACTCCCCCAAAAACAGCACCAGGGAGCAGGAATCACAGAGGAGGTCCAAGGGCTGCTGGGGATAGGGACAGGTTGATTGTGGGAATTGGATTATATTTTTATTACAAGGCTCACTATCATCTGACTAATATGACCCTAACATAGGAATGACATCTGAATAGCAGTCTGTCCACTCATAACTAGCTCTTATTTTATCAAAAACTAGTTCGCTCAACCTTAGCCAAAAGGGACCATCCCTCTGCCCAAGCCAGTAGGAATGTGGTGAGCTTGTCTCTGCTCTTTATTTTATAGGATCACCGGAGAAAGGGTTGTTGAGCAGTGACGCAGCCTGCTGATTAACTCCAACTTAACAAGTTTCAGCAACTATTGTCTTATTAAAGCCATGACGCTATCACATACTTTGGGGATTAGAGAAATCTAGTGCATGAGAAAAGGGGATCGAACTGTCAAAATACTGGCAAAGCTGTAATACAGGTATAGCAAATAAAACTTTGTTCTGGAATCATTCCACCACTCTGTCTTCCTGTGTTAGCATTTTTCACTAAACCACCTATGGAACTAAGGTAGATTCTGAGAATGGGTGTTCCTTTTCAGTGCATGAATCTTCAGCTGAGCTAGATGATGCTACCCTTGCAGAAGAGGTAAGTTTTACAAAGCTTTTCAGTCTACTGTACACATTATTTGGAAAAAAAACCTGCATACATATATGCACAGACCATATATTTTTATATCTATCACTGACAAGCTGTGGAGTTTCAGCACCCGAAAAAACCCCAATGATTTTATTTTTGCAAAGATGGCCAAGTCACGAAGGACATCTTAGTGAGAGCTTTCTACAACAGAAGTTCCCAAGAAGTTCTGAGGAGCACATTCTGTTCACACAGTGATGGCCCTCTTTGTTTCCAGCTGAGAAAGTCAGAACAGATTGAAGAGGAAATGAACACCAGAAGTAGACAACAGGCGGCCTGATTCTCCTCCCATGCAGGGGTAAATGAGGAGCTGTTGTACGGACATCAATTGAGTTTTATCTATGTAAAATGTGAGAAGAGAATCAGACCCTCTGTGTTTAATTCTTTTCACAAAGGACAGGATGCTTACCACCGTAAAGCTGTCAAAAAATACACAAATGCTATCCCAATATAACTTTTCCATGTAAGCAATTGCTGGAGCTGACATAGGAATATTATGCAGCTACATACAAGGAGAGGTGGTCTGAACAGTTGTGAATAGAAGGGAGGTGGCCCATGAGACTGACTTCCTAGTAAGATGTGGTCCATGACATGAAAGAACTTGAAAACTTCTGTCCTAGAGCTTTTCTTCATCATAATTTCTGCTCCATGATCAAAATTTGTCCATGATAAAGCTGTCCAAATGGCTGACATAATTCTGTCAATTTTAGTCAATGTAATGGTAACAAAAATAAATTTCACTATTAAAAATCTCTTGTCGGAAATAGGCTGTCTTCATATAAGGTCATTGCTTTTATCACTCCAGAGGCAAAACAGCTTCTGAAGTAGATGACCCCATTTCACAGTAACAGATGGACAGTGCACAGTGCACTTGCCAGCTGATTATTATGAGACAATCTTCTGGGAGATCGGAGAGGGTTTTGCTTTAATTTACAATGTGGCTCATAGTTTAGACTGTGGCTATGCCTTACAGATTGCAACTCTGGCTCACTGTTGTGGGTGCCACTATGGGCAAAACTCCCTCTGGCTATGTATATTTTCAAAGTGACTAGTGATTTTGGATGTCCACTCTGAGGCATCATAAAGGTTTTCAGAACATGCTAAGCACCCTGTTCCCAGTTGTGTTAAGCTAAACAGTTCACAAAGGGGTTTACACCAGCTTAACTATATCAATATAAATGGACACATTAGGTTATAACAGTGCAACTTTCCCACGTAGACAAGGTCAGACACATCCTGCCGCCTGTCCGGAAACATGCAGAGGGGTGCTGTGACCGGGGTCCCAGTGGGGGCCAGCTGAGGTCACTTGATTAGGGTGAACTGCAGATAATCCCCAAAGCTCATGGATATTTTCAATACTTAGATTTACCATGCCAGCATAGAACAGCTTCTTTATTACCTCACTGGTTGTCCAGAAACCAACAACACAGTCCCTTAACGTAACCAGCCTCAAGCCTCCATCCAGGTACCCAAGTCAAATATGATGAAGATTTCTGAAAATCTTATTTCATCATATAGAAGAAAAGGTTCTACCAATCCCAAAGGATCAGAGATATTACCTCCCAGGCTAATGAATATTCCAGATCTTACCCAAATACACACTACAGCCAATTCTTATTAACTAAACGAAAATTTATTTAAAAAGAAAAGGGAGAGAGTATGGTTAAAAGATCAATATACATACAGACATGAGTTCAATTCTTGAGGTTCAGATACATAACAGAGATGGTGAGCTTTGTAGTTGCAGAGTTCCTTTAGAATTTAGTTCATAGGTTATAGTCCAATGTCCAATATCATTTCCAGGGTGTACCAGCTTAACTGGGATCTTATCTTGCGAGTCAAACTTCCCCTGATGAAGTTTAAGCAGATCTGAGATAAAAAGGATCAGAACCCAAGGATCTTTTGTACAATTTCAGGTCTTCTTCGAGAAGTTGGAGTCCCTCAGGGAACAATAGGCCCTTCTTTCCTAAACGTTGTTAATTATTCACACAGATTAACATAAGGCAGTCTATCACTGGTACTTAGCTTTACGAATTAACATATGACACTCGCCTGTTCCTCCACCATTCACTGATGATTTCCTATACATTTCAAAGAGAGATGAATACAGAGATATCCCATGCTTGCAATTCATTTAAATGTTAGCATGTTCTTTTGATCTTTGAATTATCAGAATACAGCATAGACAGGGACTATTGATTACCTTGTTGACAACTGCCCATACATATGTAAACACACACGTTATCTCCCCACATGTCTTTAAGGGTTGAACTTGAGTCATTTATTTCGCAGGATGTTTAACCCTTTCTGGCCATGCGTCACAGGTGCAAACTCTACAGCGCCAATCTAGCTACTGACTCAGCACATTCTTCTCTCCCACCCAGTCCGTAGAGGATTGGGAGAATAGGGAACAGGTGGGGGCAGGATGTGAAAAACAACAATGGCCATGGATTCCAGACCCTAATCGCAGAAACTCCAGGCAACTATGCAACGTGCAGTCCACAGCCCTCTCCCTGGCCACTGCACAACAGGATCTGTGACCATGTTGCCATTGCCTCACTGCCCCCTTGCGTACTCTGACTCCTAGAAGAGCTGTAACAGAGCTTGCAGTGAAAAATTAGTGCTGCGCAAGGTACATTAACTCTGAGTTTTCCTACTTAGCAGCCCTGGCTCTTCCCCTATCACTGGCCTTGTCCACTTTTTCCAGCAATTGGAAGCCATTCTCACAAGAAGTGTATGGGAAGGAGGGACCAGAAAGAGCCCAGCAACTCAGGGCATCTCCGTTCCCTCCCCTCCCAATATGAGCAATGGAATAGCTCCTCTGCTTCTCCCGGCAACACCCAGCCTGGGAAGGGGGCAGGTGGGAAGGGGGTGAAGATCCCCTGGAGCTGCCCCCTCAACCAAGAACGGGGGAGAACAGAACCCCACTGTAGCCCCCCACCCCAGGCCTGGGAGAGGAGGTTGAAGGGCCCCAGGAGGAACAGAGGTGAGGTTGGCCAGCTGAACTGATGGGAGCCTGGGGAGATAGGATTGATTAGGAGGCTGAGGGCAGAATTAATTGGTGGACAGGGGGCAGGAGTTGGTGGGTGACAGCTCCTGCAGCAGGGGCCAAAATCACGTTACCCAATATATTTGGGAGCACAAGCAGCACTAATTGTCTCTCACACACACACAGGGATGGGCATGGAGAGTTAAAAACAGAAAAGACAGGCCAAAAGCCACCATTTTTTTATCTCGTGATTTTTTTGGGGGCCTGACTCATGCTTTTTGAACATCAGGGGTTGACAAATACTGAGCTCACAATTTGGTTAACTTGTTTTACACAGTGCAGTGTTCTATAGCTTGGATGAGATCTCTCTGCCATGCTTAAATTGCTGAGAATGTTCAGCTGCAATCCCTTTCTTGACAATGACATAATTAGTGTACTCAGTAGTTCCTGGCTTTACAGAAAAAACTACCTCACTCACATAAAAGGTCATGCTCTCACACAGGCTCTGGCACATGCAGTACAATGCAAAGACTGTTTATCCAAAGACATAAAGATGCCAAACAAGTTAAGAAAAAAGGATGGGATCTAATAGAATTATTTACTCCCTTATTTTGACTCATACATAACATTTAAACCTACATCTTCAGCACAGTGCCTCTGACACTGGCAGGCGTGCAAAGGTCCCCATGTCTGGACACTGACGGATATGTAGCTGCAATCAGTCTGGCTCACTTACGGGTTAATATTGATAAAAGGCATTAGACTTATAAGGAAGTGTTTAATGTTTAGACTTAATTGAATGCTTGTGAGTTGTTGCATGCATTAATCTTACTTATAATAGTTGTGTTCCATACTGTAATGTAATAGTTGAGTGGTTGTATTGTGAGCCTCTGTATGAATTGCCATACAGGAGAGGGATGTAATTAGTATAAAGAGCTACTCTTCTGCAGGAATTGCTATGCCCCTCCCAAAAGAGGAGACAGGCTATGAGGGGATCTTACAACTGGTAACTCCCTACAGTTGGATTGAGGAATTGTCAACAAAATGACGAAAGATGCTTATTGTTGTTCTGCTGTCCTCCCTCTGAAGGTGATTCATACACGTGGACTCCTCCCAGCAGTGACTTTGCAGGTCAGAGCACATGGCAGGAGGGGGATTAAAAACAGGAATTAGGTATCTCTATGCTTGGACTCTGATGGGGAGGGGAAGGCACAAGGTGTTTCCAGGCATGAGTAAGAGATCCCCAGCTGCTTAGCTTGAGTTAGCCCTAAAGGTCAAATAGCACTTGCCGATTATAAAAGCCTATAGTTTCTTTTGAAACCTAAGACTGTAACTAATTCATTTGTCTGTCTGCTGGCTTTAACCTTGTAAATAATTCTCTAATTTCCTTTTCCTATTTAATAAGTCTTCATATAGTTTACTATATGATTAGCTGCAAGCATTGTCTTTGGTGCACTTGCCCTGGGGAAAGTGACTGGTCCTTTGGGATCAGGAGCAACCTGAATATTGCTGTGATTCTTGCTGTAAGGGCCCATCTATCACACAGATGCACTCAAGTGGGTGGCAGGACAGACCGGAGTACCCACCCAAGGAGACCGTCTGTCTCTCTGTGTTATGGCTGTTAAAGTGCCTGAGGAGTTTGCTCTTGGTGCAGTTGGTTGGTGAAATCTAAGTTTAGAACTCACAACCAATTAGAGGTTTGTGCCCTGGCTTTTAACAGTCTGCCTTGAGGTTCGTACTCACGTTCTTGTGTCACTGTTGGGAGCATCACAGCACCAAACAAAAACTCCCCTTTCTTTTAAAAATATTAAAAAGGGACTGATTATTTTTCTTATCTTTTTTGCTGGTGGAATTAAGATGGGATATCTGGATTATTACCAATTAAATAAAATCTAACCAGCAGATGCCACTTAAAGTTTTATGTTTTCAGAAGCATGGAGGGGGGGGGTTATGTTTTCAGAAGCCTGAAAAATGCTTATTATTCCACCAAAATATAGAAAAAAAAAGCTATTTAACAATTAAAACCCTGGGAGGGACACCCTTTATATTAATGGTACATTTATTAACTGTTTATAAAGGGTTAATTAGTCGTTGGGCCTCTGTGATATTTTATAGGTCAGCAGCACCACTTGTTGCTCCACCACACACTGTTGGTGCTGCCATAAGATTGTCCGGGACTGCTTACTAGACAGGTTTCCCTGTTTATAGCATAGCTGCCCTCCAGATATAGAGAGCATTCTACTATCCACAACCTGGGGATGTGCTCAAAGGCAGATGGTGCTGCTCCTGGGAAGGTGACCCAGAACCCAGAGGTAGGCTGCCATCAAATAAGCCTGCAGCGTACAGGGGCATGCAATTGCCCTTCCAGAAGTAACTCCATAAAGAAAGAGGAACCATGAATGAATGGTCAATGGCATCTGCTAGAAGAAGGGACTCCGAACCTGAGTCTGCATCCGTGTTTGTTACCCTACTCGTTACAGTTTCTACAGCAGCATGGTACATGGCTTGTGTGGATGAGAGAGTGGACTGGACTGCACATACCTTTCCCACTATGATCCAGCACAGTGCAGGTGATTCAGCAACACAACACTGACTCTGCAACCTCTTAATCCAAATCTTATGGTGAGGTGATGGGAACAGGCAGAGGATACTGGTGAAGTCCTTCATCACAATCCTGCACACAGGAGGCCCGGGATTAATGGTCATTCAGCGTCAACTGGAGCAGATCCCACATTCATATCTGTCAGAGTAGTCCTAGCTAGGAACAGTGTTACTCTTCTCAAATGGGAAAGGGGATGGAAAAAATGCTTAATCCACCCACATCTCTCAGGTGTGGTACTCTGAGTGGTCATCTAGCTTGTCTGCTGTCTAAATAGAAGGAAGACCCAAATATATCTTGCAACTTGGAATGTTCTCACACTCTTCAATGAAGGCAATGGACCTGAGCGTAGAACTGCTATATTCCGTAGAGCAGTGATACTCACACTGAGGCTCGGAAGCTGCAGGTGGCTCTTTAACAGGTCTCTTGTAGCTCTGTGCAGCACATGATAATAAAGCACTGTGTGATTTAATAATTAACCAATCTACGTTATTAAGCAACCAGGATGCTTTTACTATATTATTAACCAGTTAAATTATCAACTCGCACTGAGTTATTAACTTATTTGCTGTGATATATAAACTAAATATTTCCTGTCATACTGTTTAAATATGAATATATAGTATTACAGTAGAACCTCAGAGTTCTGAACTCCTCTGGAATGGAGGTTGTTTGTAACTCTGAACAAAGTGTTATGATTGTTATTTCAAAAGTTTACAACTGAACATTGACTTACTACAGCTTAGAAACTTTATGATGCAGAAGAAAAATGCTGTTTTAACCATCTTAATTTAAATGAAACAAGGACAGAAAATTTCCTTACCTTGTCAAGTCTTTTTTAAAAACTTTCCCTTTTTTTTTTTAGTAGTTTACAATTAACACAGTACTGTACTGTATTTGCTTTTTTTGTCTCTGCTTGCTGCCTGATTGAGTACTTCCAGTTCCAAATAAGGTGTGGGGTTGACCCGGTCAGTTCGTAACTCTGGTGTTCATAACTCTGAGGTTCTACTGTATAGCCAGCTACTACTGTGGCTCTTTCGGGTAATGTTGATCACTAATTTGGCTCCTAAACCACTGAGGTCTGAGTATCATGGCTGTAGAGTATTGGTGTGGTACAATGTAGATATTGCTGCATTCAGTGAGACAAGACTTACTGGTGAGTCACAGTTATACGAAGTGGGTCCTGGTTACACTTTACTGCAGTGATCCTCAGACCTCAAGGGTTCAGAAGCCAAATTAGCAATCAACATTACCCAAAAGAACCACAGTAGTGTGAATTGTTTTGTTGACTATAATACTATATACAGCCCTACAACAGCTCTTCATGAGCAGGAAACATATGATCATAGTAAAAGCATCATGACTGGTTAATAATTAAATCACAGAGTGTTTTAGTATGTGCTGCAAAGAGCCGCAGGAGACACATTAAAGAGCCACTTGTGGCTCTTGAGCCTCAGTCTGGGTATCACTGCTGTAGTGGATTAGCAAATCTGAGGCTGAGCACAGACGCCCTGGCGTGGGGTTTGCCATGCCCTCTTTGATTTCCCACAAACTTGAGTCACGGCCAAAGGGTACCGACGACCGACTTATGCTCTTCTGCAACCTTTAGCAAGGCCAATGTTATGCTTCTGTCACCAGTGCATAGGCACTGACAATGATCCATCCAGATGAGGATAAGGAGGACTTCTATCAAACCCTCGAGAACATCATCAGGTCAGTCCCACTTTATAAGCTGACCATTTTAGGTTAATTTCAATGCCAGGGTTGGTTGTAACTACACATCATGGGGCAATGTGATACAGTTTCCACTACCAACTTCATGACAGCTTAACAGCTTGCTACCACTTTCCAAATGCGCCACATACAATCTAGTCATCACCAATACAGTGTTTTAACAGGCCAACAAGTATAAGATGACTTGGATTCACCCTCATTCAAAACATTGGTACATCATCGATTATGTTATTGTATGGCAAAGAGATCTCTGCAATTTCAGGTTCAGTCATGTCAGGAGAAGCATCCACTGCTGGTCAGACCATAGACTGCTGAGAAGTTAAATGTCCCTCTGTATTGCTCTCCAACAGCATAGATAGTGACTCAAGACAGTGAAATAAAAACCCCAATATTTAAAGCCTGGAAAACTCTGACAAAGTCTGAATTCCAATAGAAACTCATTGAAGTATTTCCCTCACTTACAGAAGCTTCAGTGGAAGTTCAGACAGCCTGGAAATATTTTTGGGACACAACATATAATATGGCTGTTGAAGCTCTCTGCTTTGTTAAGAGGAAACATCAAGACGGGTTTGAGGAGAATGACCCCAAAAATATATCAGCTCTCAAACTCACTGCATGCTATGCATCAAGCCTACATAGTAGACGGATTTGGCAGTTAGGAAGGCTGCATATCATTGAGCAAAACAGATGATTCAAACCAGACTTCAGCAAATGAAAAACCAGTGATGGAAAAAGAAAGCAGCAGAATTACAACTGGCAGCAGACCACAAAGACAACAGAAGCTTTTCAGCTAGCCTTCATGTGTTTATGACCCCAGGTGCAACAGGATAACCACTGTATGCACACTGGACAGCAATTCGCTTTTAACTGACAAAAAAGAAATACTTGACTGATGGACCAAACATTTCAGTTCACTTCTTAGTCACCCTTCCAACATTTCTGAGGAAGTAATTAATACTCTTCCCCAGAGGAGAAAGTAAGCCGGTACGGACCGGCTGGACCGGACCGGCTTCCCCAGCGGTGATTTAAAAGGCCCAGGGCTCCAGCCACTGTGGGGAGCCCTGGGCCCTTTAAATCACCGCCACAGCTCTGGCAGCTGGGCTCTGGCGGGGATTTAAAGGGCCCGGGGCTTCTGCCACTGCGGGGCGCCCCGGGCCCTTTAAATCACTGCCGGAACCCGCTGCCGGAGCCCCGGGGTAGCAGTGGCAGGGTTCCCCCAGCGGACGGAGGCCCGGGCCCTTTAATTCACCCCTGAGCCCCGGGGCTCCCAGCCGCCTCTGCAGCTGGTAGCTCTGGGGTGACCTCTCGAGGTCCCTTCCAGTCCTAGAATCTATGAATGTATGAATAAAGGCCCTGGGGCTCTCAGCCACAGCCAGTGCCCTGGGGCCTTTCAATCTTGAAAGGCCCGCCTCTTCCAGTTGAGGCCACGCCCCTGCTCAGGACTCCGGTGTACCGGTAAGTCTTTTAAGTTACTTTCACCCCTGCTCTTCCCCAATGCCCTTTAAAAGAAGAACTTGCCCTAGCCACCATCTTATGAGAGACCATAACAGCAATCAAGCAGATGTCACCAGAGAAAGTACCTGGACTGGACAGCATACCAGCAGAGATCAATAAGCAGGCTTGCTACCACATTGCAAGGCACCTCACGTGGCTCTTCTGCACTATTTGGGAGCAAGAGTTGATGTCACAGGATTTTAAGTATGCCAATATTGTCCACCTCCATCAATATAAGGGTCATAGGGCAAACTGTGATAGACACTGGAGCATTTCCCTACTTTCTGTTGCTGGGCAAATGCTTGTAATGGTCATATTGAATGGACTTGACATCTATCTTGTGGAAGTCAACATCTCAGAGTGTCAATGTGGATTTTCATCTGAACAGAGCACTATAGACATGATCCTCACAGTCTATCAGCTTCAGGAGTAGCAAAACTATGGTCTTTATATGGTGTTCAACTCAGCTGAAGCTTTTGACTCTGTAAATAGTGAGGGACGCTGGAAACTTGTTAGGCTTTGGATGCCCTGAAAAGTTTATTTTTGTCATTTGGTCCATCTATGATGGAATGATGGCCCAAGTGGTGGAAAATACAAGGTATCACACCCACTTTTCAGTCACCAAACAAAGTTGTGTGCTGGCTCCCATGCTCTTTTCTGCCCTTTTTCCAGCTGTACTCACAACATTTCATGACATTGACAGGCATATTTATCCAGTTCTGCACTGATGGGAAGTTGTTCAATCTGCATTGCTTCTGTGCTCATACATATATTTACTCAAGAGCTTTTATTTGATGAGGACTGCACACTGGTTGCTCACTCGATTACTGGCATTCAGTACAACTGATTGACTGCATGAGCAAAGTAATCATTTTGGTTTAACAATCAGCTTAAAGAAAACTGAAGTTCTATACCAAACTGGACATGTCTGCCCAAGTATTAAGATCAACAATATCTCTTCAAGTTTGTGGAGAAGTTTTGCTAGTTAGGGATTATGTTGTCACACAATGCCACACTGGATTAGAAGATCACCCCTCACATAGCCAAGGCCAGCTCTGCATTTGGAATGCTGTCACACTGCCGATGGAATGATAGCAGCATCAAAACCAGCACTAAGCTACATGTCTGTTGGTTAGTAATCCTTGTAACACTTCTGTGTGATTGTGAGACATGGACAACATATTCCTGCCACATTAGGAAACTTGATCAGTTCTATATGTGCCAACTTTGGTCTGTTTGCAGGGTCAAATGGTGGGACAAGATTCCCAATATCAAAATCTTTAATTATTGTCAGATGTGAGGTACTGGCTACCATGAAAACAGTATAACGATACATTGAAATCAAACTTCAAAGCCTGTCAGATTGACCCCAGCAACTGGAAAGCTACAGTCCATGACAGAGCTAGGTAGCGCTAAATTTATTATGTTGCTGTTAACCAACTGGAAGCAAGGCACATTAATACCTTATGCGAAAAACATGAACAGTGCAAAACAAGCCTGCAATGGTCATAAACAATCTTGTCTGTCCCATATCTCACCATGTTTGTGATTTTCACATTGGTCTGACTTCACATATATGTTTTCTCTGCATCTTCATACATGAGACTCCCTCATAAAAGGTAAATAAATTATTAATAGATGTAACTATGTTACATACAAGTAGTTATGTAATAAATGGTTATGAGCTCATCAGTAGAAGGTGTTATAGATGGTTAACAGAACCAATTGTAACCAATTGGATTCTATAATAACCAATGACCGTTGATTCAGTATTTATTTTAAATCTCTTTTGATCATCTATTAAACCTCTATAAACTCAGTATAAATACAGCCTTTATACATTGTGTGATCAGCCTGAGTCTATTACATGTTATGATTCCATATATCAGAGTGAATGAATGCAGAGTTTTATTTCTGCAGATTGTAGTGCCTTTCCAGCCAGTCATTCACCTACTGATATTTGGTGTAAAGCACTTTTGTTTTATATCACATTGTTTATGGGTATGAGACAGGGGCATCATTTAAAAAAGATATCAGATAGTGGACAGGTAAGGCAAAGCAAAAGCAGGCTGTTCACATTGCCAGACTGCCCCCTCTTAAGGCCCAGTTTAATTTATAGTGAAGCCTGTTCAGGAAGCCACTTTTATTAAGAAACTTCCTGTGTTAAGAAACTGCTTCAACCATAAAGGGGCCAGAACCTCAGCTACTGTAAATCAACTTTAGTGGAGCTACACCAATTTACCGAAGTTGAGGATCTGGCCCATGGTGTACAATTCAGCTCCACTTGTATGACAAGACCATGTCTGTTAAGCACTGACCCCTTGTATAGTCACTTAAGGATAAGTTTTGCTGTATAAACTTTAACACATGAACAGAGTAAAAATAGCTTTGGGAGACATTCACTCTTGAAAGACTTTTTTGGGGGGGAGTGGGGGAGAGGCATGAGCTGATCCATTTTTGGAATTCAATTCCAAAAGAAATGGAGTACAGTAACATCAAACAGATTAAAATAAAGAGTATGAGGATGCCTTCCCCAATGGCCCTATTAAATACATGAGAATCAAAGGAGAAAATTACACAGGTGTAAATGGATGAGTGCAGCACATATGATTATCCTGCCCACAGATCCTGCTCCCCATCCCACCCTTCCTAGTATTGCCTCTAGCCAGAGACACTCATCTCTCTCCAGACAAAATTGTTTCTATCCCCAGTTCCCTCCAAGCCCCAGTTTTCCATTTGTACACCAGAGCTCCTGAGCCTCTTGAAATTCCCTGTCTGTTGATACTGGCTCCAATATACTTCAAAGGCATGTAAAATGGTTCTTATATAAGCAGAACACAAGAAAACAGCACACCTCAGATAGTCCAAATCAAGAGTTTGTTATCTATTATACAGCCACTTCACTGCCTGCTAACATCAGGCTTATTCCTACCATTTCCTTTATTTAAAGCTAAGGGTTGGTCTCCACTACAACGTTAGGTCAGCTTAACTACATCACTCAGGGCAGGTCTACACTTACTTCCTGGTCCGGCCGTAAGCAATCGATCTTCTGGGATCGATTTATCGCGTCTTGTCTAGACGCGATAAATCAATCCCGGATCGATCCCGGAAGTGCTCGCCGTCAACGCCGGTACTCCAGCTCGGCGAGAGGAGTATGCGGCATCGACGGGGGAGCCTGCCTGCCGCGTCTGGACCCGCGGTAAGTTCGAACTAAGGTACTTCGAATTCAGCTACGTTATTAACGTAGCTGAATTTGCGTACCTTAGTTCAAAGTGGGGGGTTAGTGTGGACCAGGCCTCAAGGATGTGGAACTTTCCACACCCTGCGTGATGTAATTAAGCCTACCTAAGCTCTGGTTTAGACTCTGCTTCTGTCAATTTAGCTCTTGCCTCTCTGGACTAATCAACACTAGAATCGCTACAGCTCAGCGGCCAGCTGTACTGATGTAGCTGCGCCACTGTAGTGCTGCTAGTGCAGACGCTCTATGCTGACGGGAGAGCTGTCCACACTGGAACTTAGTTCGGTGTAACTTATGTCACTCGGGGGGGTGGCTTTTTCACACCCCGAGCAACTTAAGTTATACCAAAGAAAGCTCTAGTGTGTTTGAGACCTCTGTGGGCAAATGCTGCATCAGCGCAATTGCACCACTGTAACGCTTGAATGAAGATGCTCTAAGCCTATGGGAGAGAGCTCTCCCATCAGTGTAGTTAATCCACCTCCCCAAGAGGCAGTAACTGTGTCAGTGGGAGAAGCTCTTCCGCCAACATAGCGCTGTCTACACAGGGGGCTAGGTGAATATAACTGTCGCTCAGGGGGTGTGGATTTTTCACACCCCGGAGCAACATAGTTATACCACTATAGGTCTGTAGCTGAGGGCATGTCTACACTACTAAATTAGGTCAAATTTATTTAAGTCAACATTTAGCCTCCAATTTTACAAAGTCGATGCTGCATGTCCCCACTATGCACAGTCTGTCAGCAAAGCACATCCTCACTACAATGGGTAGCATTGACTCACGGAGCGATGCACCGTGGGCAGCTATCCCACAGTTCCTGCTGTTGATTGGAATTCTGGATTAGGCTCCCAATGCCTGATGGGACAAAAACATTTTCGGGGGTTGTTTGGGGGTACATATCATCAGCCTCCCATGATGCATTTGCCTCCTCCCTCCGTCCCTGAAAGCAACGGCAAACAATCATTTTCATGATTTTGTTTTTTCCCTAAGCCTGGGTTACCCATGCAGACACCATAGCATGGCAAGCATGGACCCCACTCAGCTGTACACTTGTGAGCGT
>NW_020664409.1:8899410-8991467 GCF_002925995.2 Terrapene triunguis
CCCCCCTGCATTCTAGGACGTCTGGGAGAGGAGGATATGGAACTTGGTGAGGAGGGCAGCTGGTTCATCACTGGGTGCAGCGGGACTCTAAGGTCCAGATGCCTTTCCTGCACCTCAACCAGACACCTCAACATGTCTGTTTGCTCCCCCATAAGCCGCAACATCTCCTCTTGTGTGTTACACTCTTGTTCCCTGAATGCTTTCCTGCCCTCTTGGTCGGTGCGCATGCTCTCCGACAGTGTAAGCCTCCATGCATTCAGCTGGGCCCTGTCAGTCTCGGAGGAATGCATCAAATCACAGAACATGTCTTCCCTTGTCTGCTTTTTTGTCTTCTAATCTGGGACAGCCTTTGTGCTGGAGTGGAGGAAGCACCCACAGACAAGGTTGCAGCTGCAAGGGGAAAAAAACACAAGGATAGCCTTACAGAACAGACATTGTTGAAAATAGAAGATTAACTCTTGCAATGAATGAAACACTTCACAGCAGTAAATACATTCCCTGAGGTACCAGACCACATTTTTTCTTTTAAAAGAAGTGCCTACAGTAAGGTACAACACACAGCAGAGAGCTGGGCAGCAGATTTTGATTTGCAGGCAGGCATGGTAAGCACACAAGAAAGGGTAGGAGGTGTCAGGGCATACCTGGGGACATTTTTTGGTGGGGATCAGCAAACAGTGGCAGATTACTTCAGGGCAATCACTTATGAAACTTCCCCCATTTCACCCAGGTAACCATGTGCGATATCAGTCTCTTGAGGGTAACAGAGCTGGAAAGGGAGCAGTTGCTCCAGGAATCTGGGCAGAGACCAGGACCTTTTGCTGCTATCTGTGCTGCAGTGATGGCAGATCACTTAATACTAGCGTGGTGTGGGAAAGTGTCCTACCGCGGTGAACGGAATAAGGCAGCCCTCCCCAGAAACCTTCTGCAAAGTATTGCAGAGTACCTCCAGGAGAGCTTCCTAGAGATATCCGTGGAGGATTCCCGGTCCATCCCCAGGCACATAAACAGGCTGTTCTGGGAGCACCCTTTGCGTAGCTGGACTAGCTGCCACTGTATCCCAATTATTTACCTCAGATTAAACATTAAACACAATTGCATTTAACCCCTGTAGTGTTATTACAAGTGTGCACTCACCAGAGGTGCCTTCCCCGCCATCACAGTCCTGCAACAATAGGTCCTGGGCGGGGATTGGCTCCAGAGTTAGGAAAAGGTCCTGGCTGTCAGGGAGAATGGATCCTCTGCTTGCCTGCTGCGCATTCTCCTCCTCTTCCCTGCTGCGCATTCTCCTCCTCTTCCTCATCAACAATGTCCTCCTCGTTGTTGCCAGAGGCCACCAGGGGCCCCTGGGAGGTATCCACGGAGAGTGTTGGGGTACTGGTGGGGTCCCCACCTAGAATTGCATGCAGCTGCTCATAGAAGCAGCATGTCTGTGGCTCAGAACCAGAGCGACTCTTCGCCTCCCTTGTCTTCCGGTATGCTTGCCTGCGTGCAGGGCCATCCTTAGGCATACGCAGCATACTCAGCTGCATAGGGCACCATGACATTTGGGGCACCAAATTGCCCCAAATGTCATGGTGCCCTAGGCAGCTGCGTGCTGCATATGTGGCAGCATCAGCCCTGGCGACCAGCCCTATCCCTCGGCCAGCCCCCTTCCCCCCGAAAGTGGCAGGGCCGTCCCTACTGGGGTGTGGGGCCCCAGACAACTATCTGCCCTGCCTCTTACCCTTCCCCCCGGCTCCGCCCCCAGCCTGCCCCATTCCACCTCTTCCCCCAGCGACCCCCAGGGCCGGGTCTAGGTTTTTTGCCGCCCCAAGCAAAAACAAAACAAAACAAACAAAACACTCAGAGAGTGCAACTGCCGAAGCAAAAAAAAAGGTGTCCGGAATGTCACCCCTGAAATTGTGCTGCTCCAAGCACGTGCTTGGTTTGCTGATGCCTAGAGCTGGCCCTGGTGTCCCCACACTCACCGGCAGCAGCGAGAAGTGGAGCAGCCCAGCCCCAGCCTGCTCTACTCCGCCAGCTCCCAGCCACAGCGCTCCGCTGCCCCCCGCACTCACCGGCAGCGGGAAGCGGAGAGACACGGCCCCAGCCATGTCGCTCAGGCAGGGCCGGTGCAAGGAAGTTTCACGCCCTAGGCGAAACTTCCACCTTGCCCCCCCCCAAGCCCCGCGGCCCCGCCCCGCGGCGCCCCCCCCCCGCCCGCTCCCCACCCCCCCCCCCCGGGGAGCCGTGCGGCAGCTCCCCACCCCAGCTCACCTCTGCTCCGCCTCCTCCCCGAGCACGCTGCCCCGCTCTAATTCTCGCCCTAGGCAAGCCTGGGAGGGGGGAGAAGTGGAGCAGCTACGGCATGCTCGGGGAGGGGGCGTAGCAGAGGTGAGCTGGGTGGGGAGCCCTGCAACAGCTCCCCCCCCACACCCTGAGGCACCCCCGCGGCAGCTCCCCATCCCCCCAGCCCGGGGAGCCGTGTGGCAGCTCCCCACCCCAGCTCACCTCTGCTCCGCCTCCTCCCTGAGTACGCCGCCCCCTCTCTAATTCTCCTCCCCTCCCAGGCTTGTGGCGCCAAACAGCTGATTGGCGCTGCAAGCCTGGGAGGCCGGAGAAGTGGACCGGCAACTGCGCGCTCGGGGAGGGGGCATAGGAACGCTGTAAAAAAAATTGGGGGCACCGCTTTTTGGCACCCCCAAATCTTGGCGCCCTAGGCAACCGCCTAGTTTGCCTAAATGGTAGCACCGGCCCTGCGCTCAGGCTGGGGAAAGGACCATCCCTGGCTCTCACCGGCAGAGGGAAGCGGAGCACCGTGGCTGGGAGCTGGCGGAGTAGAGCGGGCTGGGGCCGGGCTGTTTCGCTTCCCGCCGCTGCCAGTGAGTGGGGGGGATCCCTTCCCGCAAACCCCGTCCCCTGAGCAGACACGGATGGGGCTGGGGCAAGGGAAGCAGAGCAGGCGGCTGCTCCTGGCCCCCCGCTAATCCCCTGGACACTCTGGGCCTGTGGGGCCCCCAAAAGTGCCCCCCCCCCACAGCTCCTGCCTCCCAGCCCTGGGGAGGGGCCTATACTCCTATAATTTTGATGTCCAATTTCTATAAAAATTCACATTAATCAAACGTTGTTATGTAGGATATTTAATAGGATTGATTGTCATTCTAGGGACCAAATCCCAAGATTTTTTGCAAAACCAGGACAACCCCTATTGGACACAGCAACCCCCTCCCCCACGCAGCAAAATTCTGTAAATCTCTGCACTATCTACACCTAGTATCACAAAGTCACTGCTTGTCAGCCAACATACTGCTTGTCATTTTCTCCGCCTGTCAATAATTCAGAGAAAAGCCTATGCAGTAGGGCAGTTCAGTGAATGTCATGATGTTGCAACAGCTTGCTCAAGATCTAGAATTTTTGGCAGAGCTGCCTGCAGTTTTCCTTCTGGCCACTAGAGTCCACTGTTCTGCTTAGAGAGTAAGCAACAGCTGTTGTCTGTAGTTACTTCCCATCCTTCCTTAAGCTCTGACAGTCTGACCAATGGGGCAGAATCTGACCAGGGCAGACCAGGGGAGCTGGACCTATAGAACAATGGTAGCAGCAACTTTAAACTCACCTGCCCGTTACTGTTCAGTAAAGGGGGAGTAATTCAGGTATTAAAGAACAAATCACATATGACAAATGTTAGTCAAGTCATTTACAGCACTTCCTAGAACAGGGGTTGGCAACCTTTCAGAAGTGGTGTGCCGAGTCTTCATTTATTCACTCTGATTTAAGGTTTCATGTGCCAGTAATTCATTTTAACGTTTTTAGAAGGTCTCTTTCTACAAGTCTATAATATATAACTAAACTACTGTTGTCTGTAAAGTAAATAAGGTTTTTAAAATGTTTAAGAAGCTTCATTTAAAATTAAATTAAAATGCAGAGCCCCCCGGACCAGTGGCCAGGACCCGGGCAGTGTGAGTGCCACTGAAAATCAGCTCGCATGCCGCCTTCGGCAAGCGTGCCATAGGTTGCCTACCCCTGTCCTAGAAGGTGCTCATATACTGAAGTGATGAAGGTAGTAAATATACCTGACTATACCAAATATAGGGTAGAAATTAGGAATGGAGAAATCCAAAAAAGGGTATTAACAATAATATTCCACAACAGCGAAAGATTCCAGTCAGGTATATGTATCCTGCACCAGAACACAGTTTTAAAGCCAGCTTCTCCCAGCTGGCCCCTTTAAATTAACCTCACCCAGTTCCACACTGATTAAAAAAAGACTTTTGCTGACAAACAGAATTCAAACACTTTTTATTAATAAAAAATTCCTTTCCCCTAGGCATCTCTGCAGGGGTGCAATCTTCCTCCACCTCCGGAATGGTCAAACCATCTCAATCCTTTTTCACCTGGGCTGGGAGAGCCAAGAAGTCCTTTTCCTACTAATGTCTCTCCCCACTATGAAGAAGAGGCAGATTACATGTTGCCCTCCTTCACAGAACTTGTCCTGGTTAGCTGAGAGAGAAGGGAGCATCGTCCCATCCTACACTACAAAGCTCCTGGTTCCAGGCCTAGTAGCCTGTTGCCTTACTCCCCCACCTCCCATCTTTCCCCAACTATTACCCCAGGATCACTTCTTCTCTCTCAGTATCTACTTCTGCTGTTTCCTAGGCCCTCATCTGCTCCAGAATTTCTGGAATGGGGTAGCCTGGCCTCTCAGACTTCCCCCTCTGGCTGGGCCAGTATAGCCCATTACAGATCCCATTTTGGTACATACTGTACATGCACACAATAAAACCCCCAACCCGAAGAGCATACAATCTATCCAAATAAATGCAACTTCTCTATCCAGGAGCGCCGCCAGCTTTTTTGCCGCCCTAGGCGGCGGAAGGTCCCGCCCCCAAAATACCACCCCCGACAGAGGCGGCGGAAGGTCCCGCCCCCAAAATACCGACGACAACCGGGGCAGCCGAAGATTTGGCCACCGCGGTCACCGCCCCCCAAATGTTAGTGCCCTATTCGCCTAATGGGTTGCGCCGGCCCTGTCTCTATCCCTTGCCTAAAACAAACCTGGTTCCCCAGCAGGCTGGCTTCATTAGCCCCCTATTTGCTGAGGAAAGTTATCAAAAAATATTTGAAATTACTATTACTTGCTTTAGGTATTTCTGAGTACACCCAAAAAATATACCTTGCTGTTACACTATTGTTTGAGATTTGACATGCTGTCATATACAGGAGAACTAGGACTACAGTTACAAAATTGGTATTAACAAAATATATCAAACCAAAGCAAAACACTGATATTTATATATAAGTAGCAAAGATATAAAGCTATGAAATACTATCACTTCAGTTTACAGACTCATTGCCACATGAAAGTTTGTGGACACAGATTAAAAACAACAGAGTGCAGGAATGCCTATCAACAAGACTTGCATGCAAGGTCTTATGTGATCCAGACATGAACCTAACAAAATTTCTTGACACAAAATAAGTTTGAGAGGCCAGAAACACAGAAAACTAAGCAATTCCTCTCCAGAAACTGCAATGGCAATAAAGGTCAACTACAGACACTAGAAATTAAGAACAAACTCCTTGCCCAAAAGGAAACCTAAGGAAACCTGTTGTAATTGTGGTGATACAACATACCCCTAATGCAACTCAATGCCCCTCCAAAGAGCAAAACTATTGGTTGTGGTTACCAGCAATCATTAGTAAATATAACCATTTTGCCAAAGTTTGTAAATGCAGAAGTGGCCTCAGAAGTCTATACAAAGCCTTTCAGAGCATTATGAGAAGCAGGTTCAGTGTACAGACTCCTCAAGCAATAGTCTACATGGTTTTGGTGTCACATGTACATACTTTATACAACAGAACAGTATAAGCCAGGCAAAGGGTTGTGTGCTAATCCAGCTGAAGTAACCAATAACATAAAACCTTCACCACCACCCCACCCCTCCCAAAAAAACCCTACAGAAAGCTCCCACCATAAAACCACTTCCACTACATACAGCTCCACAACGTTTCCCGTAGTTAATTGGGAGAAGAGGATAGGCAAATATGACCCAACATTGAATCCTTCAACTGGATCACACATACACCCTTCTTTAGACAATTGGACAGGGTTCCATCTAAACCTGGCTTAAGAAGAATACCTCCCGCCCCAGTTATTGAGGAAAGGGCTAAATACGCTGCAATAGTGTGGGAAGAACCCTCTACTAGTATAAATTTCAACTTTATTAACATAAATTTCACTACAATTTACATATATTATACCCCAAAACTAGCTGCTTATGAAAGTGAAGAGAACTCCTATTGTCCATGATTTCAAGTCCCAACAGTTTAAAAGAAACCTATGGTTTGAGGATGCCCAGTAATGCAAAGTGATGAAATCATATGAGCATAAGGTCTGCCTGCTCCATATTCTCACATGTGTTCAAAGAGGTAAATATGACATTAAATTTATAAACGTGGCACTTTACCTGCACAAACAAACAAAGGAAATCTGGCCTCTCTCCCCTAGCAAGTCCGATTACATAAAGAACACCAAAAAGAAAAAGTTCTTCTAGAAGAAGCTTACTACACAACTAGAGAAAATAAAACCCAGTTCACACAGAGGTGGAAGCCCTCTAACCATACAGCAGGGACAGCATTGGTACCAGCCATGCAAACTTTCTTACACCTCCTGCCAATGTGCCACAACCATGACAGCATGTCTAGACAGTAGCAAGACAATAGTTTAGTCTCCATGCCCAATCTTCTGGGACATCTAACAAGGGTCCCAGTTAGTGCCCTGGTGTTTTGAGATAGTGATTTTTGTGACATGGACACCTGCTGGACAGAGACCACCAGCTCAGTCCACAGGGAACTAAAACAAACTTATTGAATAAAACACTTGTTTTTAAAAACAACATATACTCTTAGTAGTGTCTAACAAGCGCCACTATAGTTTTGTTGTTGTTAAACATAAAGTATATACCAGATTTAAGTAGGCATATCAAAGCACACCTTTTTCTGATAGGCCATCTATCAAATAACATGCTTACTAATATATGGATGTAACCAGGTATAGTAAGTAAATCTTTTTAAAGCTTGTATATGCACTTAGTTGATTCTTACCACAGTTACGAGTAGTACAGTAATGAACTAAGAGATCGCTATGTATCATCTGCTTTGCAACCTCATGAATTCTTCAAGTTCAAATTCTTTTAAAAAAAACACATTAGAGCTGAAAAATTCAGAGCCAAGAAAAGCACTCAAAAAGCCAACAAAAAACCTAAGTTTTGTTACACAGATCACTAAGATACAATAAATAGAAAGTTGAGTCTGAAACAGTTCTGAACTTGCACCAGGGAAATAAAGACAAACTAGATACACAATGGTATGAGTGAGAACTTGAGTTTTTCTCCAGTATTGTTTGGCTATTGGTGTGTCTCTGTTTTAAGGTTATTGACATATCCTTTTTAAACATTTGTGATTATTTGGGGCAAGCTTGAACAAATTGTGATTCCCTGTGTAAGTAGGGTCTGAATGAGCTCTCCCTTGACATCTAGTGGTGAGCTGTGGAAAAGAACTTCAGGAGCTGATCTCATTTGCATGGGCACATCCACCCTGCCTAGGTGCTCAGCATGATGGGATTGCTTGCCCAAATGATCATTTGTGGCTGGTGTTGGATCCCCAGTCCTTGTTATTGGGGCAGGAGTAATAAAGCGTTGTTATCCTTGTTGTGTGAACCGAGGGCAGCAGAACTGTACCTGGCATACCCCGATGGAAGGACTCAACTGAACAGCACTCGCTAGGCAGGAGACATGGGTTTCAAAGCCCAATGAGTTGAGAGAGGGTGGGGACAGGTACTTGGTGGCGTGGGCCCTGTTTCAGAGTCCGAGACACCATTTGACCCCTCCTTCTCTCTCCACGGTATAATAAAAGAGCTAATTTAGACTCAATTGAGAGTCTTGTTACACACTACGGAGCTGAGATCACTGGTACCTAGGTCTAAGTATTAGACCTACTTTGGGACAGTGTCTCTATTGCAAGAGACTGCCCAGTGTGTACCAGCAGTGAGGCTCCCCCACGAACAGCTGAAATCACTGAGAGCTGTGTTAAGTGGTGGGCCCTGAAGACATCTTGGTGCAGCCAGCAGGGTGGCTGGCGGAGAGACGCAGCCAGCAGGGCCCGCAGACAGATGCGACAATCGGCCGGCAAGCGAGTGCCTGAAGCAATGGAGCGTGTAAGGTGCCTCCTTACCCCCGCCCCCCTTTCATCCAGGGTGAGAGGTGAACTCTAAGAACCTGAGGGGGAAAGGACACTGCCCAACTTACTTGGGTGTGTCTTTTGCTCATGGTTTATGTTTATGAACCCTAGTTGCGGTGTTTTCCCAAATTAATGCTGAGTTACTTCCCTCCCTTTATTAAAAGTTTTTGCTACACTCAAACTCTCTGCTTGTGAGAGGGAAAGTATTGCCTCTTAGAGGCGCCCAGGGAGTGGTGTGTAATTGTCCCAGGTCACAGGGTTGGGGCTCGAACCTGTTTTGTGTTGTATTGGTGAAAAGGAACCCCTAGATACTGAGCCCGGCCCTTGTTGCTGCTGGCTCCACCTGGCAGAAGGATTACACCTGAAAGGCAATAGAAGAGGTCATGACAGCGGATCCTATACATTTTATATGTAAAAAGAAAGTCAGGATAGAAAAAGAATAGTTTGACCATATACAAATGTGAAATCTATAAAATAAACCACATTAGAGAAAAGATGGCCATTTAAACTGTCAAGTGAAACGCTACAATGCACACTTGCTCCCTGCTCCCTAATTCAGAGCTGCATGTGTCAGTATATAAGCCTTAGGGGAAAAACCAAGTTAGCTCCTGTTTAACTGTTGATCACTGAAACAATTAACATCTTTCAAAACATGGCATTTTTAATAGACATTGCCTCTTTCAGTGATTGTGTTCCATCCCCCCTTTCATTTTATTTTTTCTTATCCTTATTTAAAAAACAAACAAACAAACAAATTGTTTGGGATCAGTTATTCTTTTTTTTTTTTTTAGAAATATGTTAAGAATTTATAGTCATATTGCAGGAAAACATTAATAGAACTATAACCTTATTAGGATTTAAGTTTACTAACTTTGTATTATGAAGTAAACTATTCGTCCTCTAGGCCAGTGGTCTCCAAACTTTTTTGATTGCGCACCCCATCAGTAAAAATTTTTTGAGCACGCACCCCCTGCTCCTGGCCGAACCGACGAAGCAAAAAAAAAAAAAAAGCCGCTCAGACTCCCAGCCGAACTGCCAAAGCGGAGGGGGGGGGGAAGCGGCGCTGCTCCGGTGACTCTCCTCCTGCCGCGCACCCCGAAGTATCCTCTTGCACACCCCACTTTGGAGACCACTGCTCTAGGCTACACAGTCCTCGAGAAGGATAAACAGTGAGTACAACACAGGCAAATTGAGAGGAGAGGAGATGCCAACCAAGTGAAGCTCCGTTACTTTCCCCCTCCGTCCCTCCCTTCATTCATTCAGCTCCATTTAATAACAATGCTTCTCCTGCACTCAAAAAAGAGTTTTCTTTGAACAATGATGCAGCATTATCATCTATACTTTCCCTACCTTAATGGCCCACACATGCCAGTAGATGATACCCAAAAATATGCAGCATTTTTCATAATTTTTCTGGGAGTAATAAAAATTGCAGTGTACGACAAATGGCTTTCTTTGTGCAATTCTTAACACTACATACTTACTTCACTACAACCAGAGATGAATTTAAAGATAAGAGCCCTTCCTAAAGGCAAATGAACTAAATTAACCCATAGTCAGCAATGCTGAAAATTGAATTCCCTACTTGCTACTCTAAACACCTTATCTCATTTCTTCCTACTCTGGTCTATTTGTTATCACTAAAGTTATGCTCCTGGCCTGCCATTTTGAACATATCATCACCATCCTCCTTCTCAAGCCTCTCTAGTAGTTTTCTTGCTTCTTCCACAGGTTCTACATGATACCACCTTTAATTACATATTAGCACCTCATTGACTTTTACCAAACACTGATAGGACATCCAGTGCCTAAAAAGAGCCTTCCATTTACAGCATCACCTACCTGTACAGCCCTGAAACAATCAGTCCCCCTTACTCACCATTTTGAGGCTCCCATGGGTTATGTGTGCTCTGTTTGGGACGGGAAAATTATGCTATTCTGTAGACCCTGTGTGTGCCCTCCTTAAGTGCAGGGGAAATCATTACTCTGTCTGGTATAAACAATGCTGCCCCTGTTAAATGTTGCATTTTGCCTATACAGCTGCAACAACCTTGAGACTTCAGCCATCCCTCTTATCGCCTGCTCAGAGACTGCAAAGACTCAGGAAGAGACCGCGAAAAACCAAAGAAGACATGCTGCAAGAAGTGATGCAGCAATCTATTAAAGAGAATGAAAAAGCACAGAACTGGAGGGAGAGAGAAAGCAGGATCCGCCAGGAAAACGCAGCGCAACGGCGGCAAAGCACGGAGCACCGGCAGCAAAGCACGGATCGGCTCATAAGCATCCTGGAGCGCCAAGCAGACACTATCCAGGAGCTCGTAGCCATGCAGAAGGAGCAGTACCGCAAGCGCCACCCCACCCCCCACAGCCCTTGTCCCAAAACTCTTTCCCTTGTGCCCCACTGTTACCTCCAACCCACTTTCCCCAACTTCCGGGTTCTTCATGCCACCAGCTGCCTCCAACACCAGTATCTTCACCACCCAGCCCTGAAAACCACGACCCTTACCCTCTGCACTCAACCCCCATCACCATGCAGTATAGCTATCCTGAAGTGCAGCACTCACTGCACAGCACACCAGACAGGACATACGCGAATCTGTGATTATACCGTTGCCCACTCCACCCCGTTGCCCTGCTTCCCAAGCAGTTGTGTTTCTTTTCAATAAATGGATTTTTTGGCTTTGAAAACATTCTTTATTATTGCATAAAGTAAAAGATTCCTTAGCCCAGGAAATAAACAGGCACTGCAAGTCTGCTTAGCAAACACTGATTCCTAAAGATTGGAACTACTGCACTTCACTCCCGTGAAGTGATATCACTGCTGGTTTTCAGCCTCAAATTGCTCCCTCAAGGCATCCCTAATCCTTGCAGCCCCACGCTGGGCCCCTGTAATAGCCCTGCTCTCTGGCTGTGCAAATTCAGCCTCCAGGTGTTCAACCTTGGAGGTCCATGCCTGAGGGAAGCTTTCACCCTTCCCTTCACAAATATTATGGAGGGTACAGCACGCGGATATAACCGCGGGGATGCTGTGTTCGGCCAAGTCCAGCTTCCCATACAGAGATCGCCAGCGGCCCTTTAAACGGCCAAAGGCACACTCCACAGTCATTCGGCACCGGTTCAGCCTGTAGTTGAACCGTTCCTTGCTGCTGTCAAGGCTCCCTGTGTAGGGTTTCATGAGCCACGGCATTAACGGGTAAGCGGGGTCTCCAAGGATCACAATGGGCATTTCAACTTCCCCTACTGTGATCTTCCGCTCTGGGAAAAAAGTCCCGGCCTGCAGCTTCCTGAACAGCCAAGTGTTCCGAAAGATGCGTGCATCATGCACCTTTCCTGGCCAGCCTGTGTTAATGTCAATGAAATGCCCACGGTGATCCACAAGCGCCTGGAGAACCATAGAGAAATACCCCTTCTGATTAACGTACTCGGGTGCTAGGTGGGGTGGTGCCAGAATAGGAATGTGCGTCCCATCTATCGCCCCTCCACAGTTAGGGAAACCCATTTGTGCAAAGCCATCCACTATGTCCTGCATGTTACCCAGAGTCACGGTTCTTCTGAGTAGGATGCGATTAATGGCCTTGCAAACTAGCATCAACACAATTCCAACGGTCGACTTTCCCACTCCAAACTGGTTTGCGACCGACCGGTAGCTGTCTGGAGTTGCCAGCTTCCAGATTACAATAGCCACCCGCTTCTCCACTGGCAGGGCAGCTCTCAATCTCGTGTGCTTGCGCCGCAGGGTGGGGGCGAGCTTCTCACACAGTCCCATGAAAGTGTCTTTTCTCATCCGAAAGTTCTGCAGCCACTGCTCGTCATCCCAGACTTCCATGACGATGTGATCCCACCACTCGGTGCTTGTTTCTCGAGCCCAAAAGCGGCGTTCCACGGTGCTGAGCATGTCCGTGAATGCCACAAGTAATTTCGTGTCGTAAGCGTTACGCGGCTCGATAGCATCGTCGGACTCCTCACTCTCACTGTCACTTTGGATCTTAAGGAATAATTTGACAGCCAAACGTGACGTGCTGACGAGTCTCGCCAGCATACGCCTCAGCAGTTCGGGCTCCACTTCCCGCAGACAGATCGCGCTGCACAGAAACTGTTGAAAGATGGCGCCAAAGGTGGACGGAAACAAAGGGATTTCTGGGATGCGAAGTGATGCATCACGGGGCGTTGGGACAGGACCCAGAATGCCCCTCACCCCCCAACCCCTTCCCACAAGCCACAGCGCCAGAATGGGAAGAGGTGGTCTGTGGGATAGCTGCCCATAATGCACCGCTCCCAATGGCGCTGCAATTGCCGCAAATGTGGCCACGACAATGTGGACAGACTGCAGCGCTTTCCCTACTCAGCTGTACGAAGACAGGTTTAACTTACAGCGCTGTACAGCTGCAAGTGTAGCCAAGGCCTTAGTAACCATCTACTCCCTACTAACTCTGTTGATTGCAGTGCTACCCACTTATAGGATTTTTTTTTCCCAGCATGCCTCTCTGGGACTGATCCCTTAAATTTCATAAAAGTAAACACCTGTAGCCCTAAAATTTTACAAATAGCTGCTACTTGATACACTGCTTTCTCTTCTAGTTGGTAAGTAGCCCTAGTTCTTATGATGTTTTTTCCTATTATTCTTGAGGTAATAGTACACTTTTCTAAATTTCCTTTCTGAATTTATTTCAGTTCAATTGAAGAGCACCTATTCATACCTCTGAGCGTAACAGGCTCTGCCTGCCTCTTGGAATCATCTTTGAATCTACTCTTTATGCTCGGCCTAGCCTTTTCTCTGTTTTAAGCCATCTCCAACTCTTCTTCAAATTCACTCTTTGACCATGATTCTACCACTAACTGCCCACCACTCCTATCATTCTGATTCAGACTTCTGATTTTGCTCATTTTATAGAGCAATAAGCTAATAACAAACCTTAGAGCTAAGAAGCCATGTGTCCAGTTTAACTGCATAATCCCTTTGTGTTTGTTGTGTCCACCCTTTCCATTTGGTGACACTTTAACTATTCAGACTCTAGTCTTCCAACAGGGCTTCATGCAGATGCAGGGTCTGTCCTTGCAGAGTTAGAGTATTAGTTGGTAAGCTCCTGGGGGCCAAGAACTTTCCTCCGTATGTGTCTGAAATGCCTGCTACACCAATTGTGCTTTACAAAGAATAAATAGAGTAAAACTAGGATCCTGAATCAATCCTGTTCCTCGCCGCTCTGTTGATATGTATTGCTCTTCATTGTTTCCATTTCATTTATCTAGGTTTTCTTTCCTTCTTACCCTTTCGATTTCTCTGGGGCCCCTCTTCCCTGCCTCCTGGTGCCACTCTCTACATACACCAATTTTCTTTCGTTTGTCTGCTTTTCTCTTGTTTGTCCCTTTACCCCACTTTCCTCTACTAACACTGTTTTAATTCTCCTGCAGAGCCAGCATTGCTTTTCCCTTCTCCCTTTTGCAGGGCTCCCCACAACTCTGTTCCTTCTTCAAGCCCTCCATCTCCATTCCAATCCTCTGATACTGTGGCAGGGTGATACTATTGTTAGTGCCTCCTCTTAGGTTTTAAAGCCATCTTCATACATACCCATAAGCACGCTCCAACCTCATTCTGTCTGGGCTTGCTCCCTACCTCCACAAACACATCTCTCCTTCTAGTGCTGGACTTTCCCTTCACACACACCCCTTCCCCACTCATCCCTCTTTGGAATCTTCATTCCTCAATTTCTGCTCCCAATTCTCTCCTCAATGTACATAAGAACGGCCATACTGGGTCAGACCAACAGTCCATCTAGTCCAGTATCGCATCTTCCGACAGTGGCCAATGCCAGGTGCCCCAGAGGAAATGAACAGAATAGGTAATCATCAAGTGATCCATCTCCTGTCGCTCATTCTCACACTAAACCCCCAACTTCTGACCCACCTACCCCCATTTCCTGGGCCCTCACGCTGGTCTCCCTTGTTATCTGCTCCACCAACTCACTTCCCTCTACCCTCCTAGTCCAAATTGTTTCTGTCCCTACTGGAGCTCCACTTATCTGCTCCATGTGTTCTCACTTCCCCCCTAGTTCTGTTACCCTCACAATCCTCCCCCCACACCTCCTTTTGCCACCTCATGTTCTCTACCCTTCCCACCCTCTTGATTCCCTAGTTCCCTGCTCCCTTAGGAGTGCAGTTCTCTCTCCCCAATCTCTGAGGTTCCCATTTCTTTGCCTGCCTTCTGCTCCCTACACTGCACCCAAGTTCTCTATTCCTCCATTGTAGTTCTATGCTTACCCTGTTTTCTGACCTTCATCCTCTGTGTTCCTTCTGACCCCCTTGTTTTCTGCTGTTTGTTCTCCTTTCCCTGCTTCTGCCCCTCTATTTCCTTCTCCCCTCCACGTGGAACTCCAACTTGTCTACCCTTCCTCCCCAGCTTTCGAGAGAGTCTATTGCTAGTCTGTCATTGAGAGTGATGCAATTCACTGTCCTTGGGTGGGGGAAACAGGAGCTGTTTGCCTTCTTGAAAGAAGCCAAAACAGCAATGTGTGAAACCAAAATGCTGCAGTGGTGACAACAGCTGAAGTAGAGGGGTCCTATTGGTATTTGACAACTATGCAGTCCCTTAGATGTGCCTCTAAATAAACCGATTTCATTGTAGTGCAAATGTTTAGCAGGATGTACAGCACTGACAATGTAGAAATAACATTCAACATTATCCACATGAAAACCAGGTTAACTAACAGTTAAAGTTGCTCAAGTGTATTTCCTATCAATCCAATGACTAATCATCAAAGAAAGCACCAGTTCAGGCAACATTAACATGCAGATTAACCACAATTTGTATCTCTAGCCACCAAAATAATTAAAATGCTCAAAACATAATCAGACTGTTCAGCTCTACAAAATACTCCGCAATTTAAGGTGGGGGAATTGGAATTTTTTACTGTCTGTCTGGGGTTTAACACAACTGGGCTCTGATCCTTGGTAGGTGCTACTGCAATGCAAAAAAAATCAGTATTGAATTAACTGGTAACTTCCTTTATTTTTAATAGTTGCATTGACAGGAAATGCAGCTGAGCAGTGTGAGCTCTACATTAACCCAGTGTGGTTGGTTGGTTTGACTACTTTTTTTTTTTAAATGTTGGAGTAGTTTGGAGTGTTTGAAGGGTGTGGAAGAGACGGAGATACCAGGGGCTGGTTTGCAAGGTGGGGATGGTAGAAGAAGTGGAGAGAGCAGGGAGTTGTGCATAGAGGATGGTTACCAGGTGGTGTCTGGTGTAGGAACAGGAGGAAGGATGGCTATACAAGGGAGAGGAGAAGTGGGATGCGGGGTGGTGCACCCGCCAGTAGGTACTCGACAGGGCCGGCTCCAGGCACCAGCCCAGCAAGCAGGTGCTTGGGGTGGCCAAGGGGAAGGGGCGGCACGTTGGGCTGTTTGGCAGCAATTCGGCGGCGGGTCCCTCTCGGAGGGAAGCACCTGCCACCGAATTCCCGCTGAAGAAGAAAGCGGCGCGATGGAGCTTTTTTCTTTTTTTTTTTTTCCGCCGCTTGGGGCAGCAAAAACCCTGGAGCCGGTCCTGGTACTCGACTCTCCTCTGTCCCCTACTCCATTCCAACCCCTTCCCCAAAGTCCCTGCCCCAACTCCGCCCTCTTCCTGCCCCTATTCCGACTCTTTCCCCAAATCCCCGCCCTGTCCCCGCCTCTTCCTCGCCTCCTCCCCTGAGCGTGCCACTTTCCCGCTCCTCCCTCTCTCCCTCCCAGCAAGGCGGAAGCGCTTGGAGGTAGCGGTAGGCGGAGGAGCAGGGACGCGTTGTGCTCAGGGGAGGAGGCGGAGGAGGTGGGGCGCGGGGGGAGAGCTTGGCTGCTGGTGGGTGCAGAGCACCCATTAATTTTTCCCCATGGGTATTCCAGCCCCAGAGCACCCACGGCGTCGGCGCCTATGGGTGGAATCAGTGTTCTGTGAAGTGAGGGGTTGGGAGTATCAGGAGTGAGAAGCAGTCTTCTGCTGGGCAGAAGCATGACAGAAGATAGGAAGCTTATGCTGGTAGAGCCAGAAAGAACCTGGCTTTCCTCTAGTGAACCTCCTACAGCTTGCCCAAGAGGAGGTCCACTCCTATGGAACTTTCTGTCATCATCAGTCTGAGATTCCCATTGGCAAAGTTAATGAAGAGTGTGGAGGAAAGCGGAGCTGTGTGAGAGGAAGGGAAGATGTATGAGGGTGGCAACAGGTCCCGTCTGCCTCCCTGGCCCCCGATGCTTAGCCCTACTGTCTATCTGAGCCCTAATGTCTCTCACAGTTTTTTAGCCCTTGCTGGTTAAACATCCCCAGTGACTGCCTTGCTTGGTTCCCTAGTTCCATGCCCACCCTCAACCTCCTACCTCACTGAATACAGAAAAATGTTTACATTTGTATGTCTGTGCAATAGGGCAAGGGACTGGCAGCCAGGCTGGGTACTGCAGCTGGGGAAATGGGCCAGGCAATGGGGCTCTGGGAGTTAATGAGGACAATTGCTGCCCAATCCCTGTGCATGTTGCATCCCTGGCTTCCTAATCCTGTTGCTCTCTCTGATTCCAGCCTCTGAGAATACCTCACCCAATCAGTTCCATCTCCCACTGACAAATTAACCTGGGGCACAAGGCCATTGTGCAACAGACCTGGAGTCTGTTTTGGCCAGGGCTTGAATTGGAACGTGGAAAAGTGGTGGTTCTCTCCCAAGCGCCACCCACAAAATAAGCTTTGTCCAAAAGACAAGGTAAAATGACATACCACTCGCAACAGATATGTGCACATGTTCAACATATTATTACATGGGCTCTGCTGGCTTGGCTGTCCCTCACTGAGGTCCAGATACACCATAGTTACAATAGACTTGTGTCTAGGGCCCTGGATCCTAGAGTCATGTATTGATATCAGAATCTCATTTGAAATAATAGTTTTGAGTCCTCGTGGTTGAGGAGAAAAGCTTGAAAAGGTGAATGGGGTGTGTCAAGGCTAATTCCCCACTCTGGCACTTCGAGTGCAGAAGGTGGGGGCCCGCAAGGATTCTAAAAATGAATACAGGCCACTCCAGGCTTGTATTAAACTCCCAAGGTTACAGCTTTTCTCTGATCTAGGATTGGTAAATGCTGCCACCACCCAAGTGCAGAACCCCTTTGAGAGCCCAGGAAGGTGCACTTGGGAATTTCTTCCTCAAGCCCTTTCACTCCCCACTGGGGAAGAGCCGAGAAAGAAAAAAAAGGAAATCAGCTGTTGCCACCAGCTAATTAAACAACATGTGCAAAAACCTCTTAAGACACAAAAATCCAATTCTGTTCTAAAAAAAGGTAAATTTTATTTTTTTAAAAAGGAACAAAATACAGCTGGGAACTCAGGCTATTGCTAGATTTTAAAAGAGCAACTACAAGAATTAAGCACCAAGAATAGCTTTCTTGAGGTCCAGCTTAAAGGTTACAAGCAAAACAAAAGCACTTGGGGTTAGCACAGTGGACTCCACAAGCCATAAAGAAATAAAAGGGATAAAGTTAATCACGTCTTCCTAGACATTTCCTGATCTACTTACATATCTGGGGTTTTAAATGAGTAGTTTCTAGGTATGATACTGATGATTGTTTTATACGTGGCCCAAGCTTCTCACAGCATAGTTGCTACCCTGTCCACCTCTCCCCGGGAGAACAGCAGACAGACAGACAAAAGGGGAGTCGTTTTTCATTTTTAAAAAGTTCTAGCCTTTCCATTGGCTCTTTTGGCCAGGTGCCCACTCACTTCCCTTTTACCTAGGCATAGCAGAGGGACTCAAATGCCCTCGGGCTCCACTCCTCCCATCTGGCCTTTTAGCTCCTCAGGTCAGGTGTGTGTGTGGGGGGGGTAAGAAGTGGTGCCCATCTCGTTGTGGCTCCAAAATGATGCCATTTACAATAGAATGTGGAGATCTGACAGCCTCCTTCATTACTACATGCTGTGATCACAGTGAAATAAATAACGTTGACCTTTAACTCGTCATGAGACATCTGAGTTTCCCATTACTGGGCACTGAGAAGAATGCAGCATTCCCACCTCTGAGTTGCTGTTTCAAGCTCTGCTTAGACCTATATAGACATTGCTTCATTGGTTTAGATTTCTTTAACATTGTCAAGGTTTTCTCCACAATCATAAGTGAAAGCTGAGATTCTGTAGAACAAGGTGGCAGCCTCCTACCTCCAAAAAAGTGCTAGTTTGCAAACCCAGTCAAATTTCAGTCCATGAAAGAAAGAAACTAATCTGCCCATAATCCTAGACTTTCAACTGAGACCTACTCTTGTGTATACAATGCCTACATTGAGGCCCTCTTTGGGGACTCCAGTCACTGCTGTAATATAAATAATAAAATAACCCCCCCTGCTCACTGTATATGCCTATTATTGATAGGGACAAAGTGTGGGGGCAAGATGCAGGGAGAGTAGCAAAATTACTTGACAAGCCAAACTAGCAGTTTCCAAATTTATCTGATTTCCTGAGGTTGGCTGAGAGCGTGAGCCTGATCTGAAAGACTTCAGCAGGTCTATTTGAATGAAACTTCTGTTCTTAAAGAGTGACATGTCAGGGAACATGGTGTTTTCATGTATGATGATTAATTCAGCAGGAAGCATGGAGGAAAATCAGATTTGGGGATGGGAAGTGCAGTAGCTAGGATCCCTGGAGGAGGCAGGGCAGGAGGACCAGTAGTTAACATTAGATAATGGAAATAGCTGCTGGACATGGTTCCACTTTTTTTTAGTTAAGCTAGATCATGATAAATAAAAGGAACATTTTTGTTGTGTAAAATTTAGAATGTGGCCTGTTTCTGAGACATTAGGAGATGAGTATAGGTGTGTGACATTTGGAGAAAATGGGATATATTTCTTTAGCACCATAGGTTTGGGAAAATCTTTTAAAAGGGCTCACTTTTAAACCTCAAAAGTTAAATAGTTAACTGCACAAAGAAGGAAAGGTAGCTAGCCTCTGAAGAGTAGGTGGGTTTAAATTCAGACGCCACATTTAATCAGTGTGAAACAAGGCAGTTTTAGTCCGTTTTCAATGCAGCAGATCTCAACAGTTACTAGCAATGGCTCCATCACAGGATTTTCTTACTGCCCTATAAAAGATTCGCCACCCTACTGAGCCCAGATGAGCCAGTTCCCTTCCAACCCAGTTATCCTTGTAGAGAATAGTGTGCTTGTGGTGCCACTGTCCGCTTTGTCCTTTGCGCTCATGTATTCCTGGCTGTATTCTTTGGACAGGTCTAGCGGGATTTCCCATTCCCATCTACTAGGTGCCCCCTGCGGTCGCCGAAGGAATGCGGCGTTCACCTGCTTTTTTCCCTTGAGTTTAGCCTTCCCCCCGCCCTTATGCCCCCTTCAAGCCGGCCGGACCAGCGCCGCTCCCCTGGCCGGGGTACGACCGCAGAGTCTCTCCCTGTGCCGCAGCAGCCGCACTCGCAGTGGGGCGGCGGGAGGGGAACACACCGGCAACGGAACCTCCTTGGCTCCCGGGCACGTTCTAGAACGCGCAGACGCCGGCTGTCACTGTCACGGAGCCGGCGCTCCGGGATCCCGGCTGCTCAGAGGGGAATCCCCGGCCTCGCCTCCACAACCAATGAATAGACCCTATGCAAATAGGGCAACCCCGCACCGCAGCGGGCCAATGGGAAGCAGGCAGGGTGTCAACAGGGTTGGGCATTGGATGGGAGTGAGGAAGTAGCGGGCCAATAAGAGGGCCAGCCGTACGGGACGTACCTGCCGGGCGGAGCTATGCAAATCTAGTTTGAAAAGCGGGCGGGAAATCCGAGTTTCGCGGGAGGCCCTTGGCGCGTAACCCGTCTCCCTTCCCTTCATTCATTGTCAGCAGCCGCCGCTTCCTGGAGCCATTTTCCAGCCGGCCCCACATAGCGGGAGCGGCCCCGCTTCATCCGCCGCATCTGTCCGTCCCGCCGCTTTCATCCCCCTCTGGGACCCCGCATCCTGCAGCCGGATCCCCCCCGGCACCCGCCGCCCCCAGTATTTTGGGTCGGGCCTCGGCATCGAGGAGGAAAGCAGCCGGGAAGGCCGGGGGGGGGGGGAGGTGTAGAGACTCGGCTACGGGGACAGACCCAGAGGGAAGGATGAGAAGGGGACTCCAGCCGGCGGCCCTAGCAGCGCAGCCACCCGCACCTTCCATGGACTCCCGGGTGACCCCCGCCAGCTTCCCAGCCCACTTCGCCGCTGGCACCTTCATCCAGATCCGCAGCGGCGCGGCGGCAGCGTCCTGTGTCTCCTCCTCCTCCCAGGTTCCCGGTGTCTTTGCCCTCACTGCGGAGGGGGGTCAGCCCGCTGGCGGCTCCCTGTACTGCACCCCGCACGGACCCGCCGGCAGGACGGCGCTGCTGCAGCCAGCACTAGGAGGAGGCGGAGGCCGCCCCCCGGTAATTCCCCCCCATCCCAGGGGGAGGGCGAAGGGGACACTCGGGTTAAGCCCCAGGCAGGGCCCCGCTACTCCCTCTCTAGCCGGGGTCGTGGGGCAGGAAGGCCTGGGACAACACCGTGTTGCAATAAACTTTTGTGTCCCCCCCCTCCAACTCAGGCCCGGTCCAGGCGGTGCCTCCTCCCTGCAGCTGGGGCGGTGGTGCCCTGCCCCGGGTGCAGAGGATAAGGCGGGGGGAGGGGCGGTTGCAGCCTATTCCCCTCTCACTGGCGGGGTTAGCAACCCCCACTGATATTTGTGGCTCCAACAAAGAGCCCGCTGAGGCCGGTGCCAGGCGCTGCAGGGAGTTCGCGGCGCTGGGGCATCCCCCACTCACTGGGGGCGTGCTCAGCGGGGGGCGGCTGTGGCGACCCCTGCTCCCGGGGCTGCGTAGATGCAGGCCCCGCTGCTCCCCTGCCCGTGTCTGGGGAAGCGGGGGGCTCTGCCCAGCTGGTGTCTCTGCTTCACCCCCGGACTCGCCGGTGACGTTTCGCACACGTGCGCGGAGGCCGCGTCTGTGACTGGGAGCCGGGCAGGAGGGAGGGGGCGCTGATCCGAGTGGGGGGAGGGGGACACCCGCTTCCTCCTCCTGCCGCTGGCCTGGGACGGTCCGTGTCCCCCCCCTCACACGCGCGTGCGGCCTCCTCGCCTCCCCGAGGCTGCCCGGGGCGCTGCTGGGCTCGGAAATGCCCCTTCAGCAGGTTAGTGACTGGGCACGCAGGGGCCAACAGCAAGAGCAACCCTCGCTTCTCCCCCGCCCCGTAATGAGGAACCTGGGAGCAGCATCCTCCCCCCACCCCCAATACTAGGGCGGCCCCCGCCTGCCCTTAGGCTCTGGCACTCCCCGAACTGCAGTGACCCGCGCGGGGGGGGGGGCACAATGGGGGGAAATGTTTTAAAAAAAGGTTTTCCCCCCCCCCCCCCCCCCCTTCCTCGTTTTTCCCCCCCTTTTTTGCCCCCCCAGCCCCCCCCCCCCCCAATAGCTTTCTCAGCCTGGGCCTGATCTCCCAGCCCTCTGCCCGCCTCGCGATGGCCCCCTGGAAGTGATTGGTCAGGTTCCTGCTTCAGGCCACTGGGTGCCTGGCCCATTTAATTTTTAAATCACTTCAACTTTGGTAGTTCCAGCTTCATCCCTCTCCCTTGCCTGCTCTAAAGGCAGTTTGCCTCGTTCATAGCTAACCCCCTTTCTGGAGGGAAAGCCGGACCTTGCCCCTGCATTTCTAGTACTTGGGGCTGTCATTTGAGATGCAAGGGGGGAGGGGGGATTTCTGGAGGACTCTGCATAGTCAACTAAAAGTGTGGGAAGGTGAGCGTTGGATGTTTTGGAATAATTAAACACACTGCACCCTCCTTGCTGTCTTGTGAAGCTCTTCCTGGAGGCAAGCCTCACCTGCTTGTTACAACAAAGATGGGTGGTGTAGTTTGGGAGCCAAGATGAAGAAGTTTGGGTAACCTCATAAAGAGGGTCTGCAGTGAGAGAAAAACAGTCTTCTCTGTTTCCATAGATATAAGGGACTTTAGTCCTGCACTGGCTCAACCCAGGCATAAAATGGATGCGCAGGTGCGGTGGTGGTGCAAGTTTAACTAACCTACATGGTTCTGCTAAGGGATTTTAATAGTCCTGGCCCTGCAGGCATTCCAGCACTGGGCCTTGCTTGAGCTGAGACTTCTCTGGCATTGTGTGATGTGGGCAAATGTCCACTAGGGTCTCTAGGATGAGATTACCAAACTCACTTTCTTCACATGGTCTAAAACAGCAGTTCTCAAACTTCATTGCACTGTGATCCCCTCCTGACAACAAAAATTACTACAACATAACCCCAGTGCCCTGTGTTACTCTAGAATAGTTAATATTTTAAATAAAAAAATGCATTACAAGCAGGGCAATTGCCCCATGCCCCGGGGGGGGCGGGGGGCATGAAGCTAAATTGCTCTGGCTAAAATAGTAGTTGAGCCCAGCTCTCCAGGCATGAAATACTGGTGTTTTCAACTAATGTGCACTACCCATGCACGAACTCCATCCCCCAGATCATATCTTGCTTGCCCATATTTTTAAAAGAGTTTTCTATTAGATTTAGTTGTCAGCCGATGTTAAATTTATGAATTTTAAAAGTACAGACTACTGTTATAATTAAAAGAAACACATTCCTTAGATAAGTGAGCACGTGCTTAGTGCTGAGTACTGGCTGACATTGTGGAGAATCTAGAATTTCCAGGGAGGGTGGTCTAGATTTATTTTAATGAGATTTGCAATAAAACCTAAAGGAAATGTGGGTTTTAATGCCATTAACATCAAGATATTCATACTTTGCACTGTGAAATGACCTAGAAACCTTCTTAAATGTTGGTCAAAATGTAGCAGTTTTTTAATTAATAAGCTGTTCAGGTCACTGTCTTTATTGCTACTGCAAACCACAATGAGGACATAAGCTTCCTTTTTATACAATTGTTGCAGGTGTTCATTGCTGACATGGCGATGGAGGTTTCAGGAAGGTGCAGTATAGTCTCATCAAAAGATTATAATGAAAGTCATAGCCTAGATTAAAAAAACAAACTTGATTTGCTGCTGTCGTATTTGTAAGTCTTACTGTAATTTTTAACCCACTAGTTAAGCGTGTGGTATGGTACAGATTGCACTAGAAACAGGATATCCAGTCCAGTGCTTTTGTTTTCCAGCATGACTTTTGTTAAATGAATTCACTCACAGGCATATCTACAAACATGATCACAAGGGAACAATTCTGTGGGACTTTCTACGTTGTTGGGAGAAAGGGGCATGATGTCATGGCCAGTATTAAACTCATACTTGATTAGTATTAAAAGTATTCAAACTTCAGTCTAGAGCAGCATTTCTCAAACTGGGGTCCGCAGGCCCCACTGATCAATTCCTCCCCCTTCCTCCCAGTGCCTCCTGCACGTGGGGGAACAGCTGTTCAGCGGCTTGCAGGAGGTGCTGGGAGGGAAGGGGGCAGAAAGAGGCGGGGAAGAGGAGCAGGGGCAGGAAGAGGTGGGGTGGGGTCTTGGGGGAAGGAGTGGAGTCGGGTGCTTGAGGAGTCCGTGAAAAATTTTAAATCAAAATGGGGGTCCTCGGGTTGCTAAAGTTTGAGATCAGGTGGTCTACAGAGTTCTTATAGTCCCATTTATAAATTTGCCCTGAAGAGTTAACAATGTACTCACCACCCTCAACAAATAGCACAGTTGGTTGTGCCCGGTGGTTCTCTTTCTTAAACCCAGCCCCCGCTACATGGACTTCCCATTACCCGTGCCCTGGGTTATAGAGTAATTGGGGGCTTACAGTATCTAAGCTCTACCAGTATCTACAGCACCACTCTATTGTAGTGGGGCCTGGCTTTTGGAGATGCTGAGCACCCAGTATGCAAATAGATTTAATGGAAGCTGTGGCTGCTCAGCACTTGAAAATCAGGCCTTAGGCCTGGATTTGCACAACTCTTATGGACTGTCAGAGGACAGAAATTAACTCGTATGGTGGCTTAATTCCATAGTTCGTAAAGATTTAAACCTTCAGAAGAAGCTGTTAACTAAGGCTCCTACATTAATAGGGGAGATTATGGCGGGTTGGGGGAGGCATGAGGGAAGTAATTCTTTAACATATGGTCATGCACCCATCTTACAGCTAACATTCTGTCTAAGGCCATCTTCTTATTACTTTCTATATTAGAAAGTCACTTCTACTTGTAAATAACAGTACTGGAGGACTGAACTACCGTTAGAGACAGATGCTCAAAATATTTCCAGTGAAAATAGTGCAAAAATTCTTAGTGCCTTTTCATTGGAATGAGAAACCTTTAAATAGAGGGCCATTTTTTTTTTAGCCATAGAAAATGTTTAAATGGAGACACCACCCACGTGGTAAGTCCCTTTTAAAAGGGGCTAAATCCTCTTAAGAATATTTTGAGAGGACTCCTGTGGCCTTTTGATGACATGAACTCTGGGGAGTCTGGTTCAGCATGCTTCAGAAGGGGGCGGGAGGATTTACATTTCCAAACTCAGTGCATACCACTTCTTTCCCCTTCTTGTAGTTAAGAACACATCTCTTCCCACCCTCAAAAAGTGTGTTAGGAACAAAATGGGACAATTGCTTAATCTTAAGTAGATGCTAGGGAAAGAAAAAGGCCAAATAGGATACACATGGTTGACAGTGAGATGAGGAATAGCAGAAAATGGAAGAAACGCCTAAAAGATGGGCAAGTCACAAAAAGGAACTGGCAGTAAACTAACTGGTAACTTTTTCTTATTAAAAACAAAAACAAAACAAAAACACCCACAAAACGTTGTCCATGGAAGCCATGTATGCAAATCAATCACCATCTTAATATTTCTCTGCCTGACTGTTACTGTTAACATGAAGAAATACTTAATGAAGCAGGTGCATCTAATCTTGAATATTTTTTAAAGGAATTTATACTCAGTTAAGTACTTCAAATATTCTCCCAGGATAGGACTCTGGATTTAAGTGTCAGACCTTTTGCTCTTCCACCCTCAAGAACCCTTTATCTTTGCAACCAGGTTACTTTCCAAAGACGACTGGATGTGGTTCACTTTAGAGCCAGTCTGTGCCTTTCCTTGTTTGACCCCCACTTGCTGATCAAGCAACAAAAGGCACGTTCTTTCTCTTCACTGTGCCCAGGGTTGAGCGTGGGGAAACTTGGAAAAGATGAGGCAGGGGTGGAGGTTGATTGTTCCGAAGTACTGTGCTGATGGACTCTTTAACAATGCTTAGTGAAATGGAGTAAGTCAAAGAAAGGCAGATAAGGTAATACTTAAGCCCTTGGAGCCTCTTGTCCCCAAGAATGTGGAGGGCTTGTGACAGAAGTGAACATATAAGCCCCTTCATATCCTAGCCTATACATCCCACACTACCTAGGTCTTGTCTACAAGGGGGAATTGACTGGCATAACTATAGCATGAATAGCTATGCTGGTCAATTTCCCTGTGCTGCAGACAATTCCTTACCTTACAGTTCATGTACTAGAAAGCTGTCATTTCTGAGTCCTGCAGTCTGAAATCTGCGACCGGGGGGGGGGGGGGGGGTGATGTAAAAACAACTCTGAAATTTGTTAAAGTAAAAGGTGAGTGAGCAGGAATTAATCATGGAAGTTGCCAAACAGTCTTGGAGGCTAGGTCTACACTACAGCGGGGGTCCGACCTAAGATACGCAACTTCAGCTACGTGAATACCGTAGCTGAAGTTGCGTATTTTAGGTCGACTTACCTGGCTGTGAGGACGGGGGAAAGTCGACCGCTGCCGCGCTGCCGCCGCGCTGCCACCTCTTGCCGCGGTGGATTTCCGGAGTCGACGGCAGAGCGATCAGGGATCGATTTTATCGCGTCTTCACTAGACGCGATAAGTCGATCCCAGAAAACCGATTGCCTGCCGCCGGACCCTCCGGTAAGTGTAGACAAGCCCGGAGACTGAAGTCTTCCCCAGAACTGTTATAACCGAGATGGCAGCACTGCATGCCTCCTCAGACATATCTCAGGTTACTACAAGCACTACGGAGGTGGAGCTGCGGTGGTGCAACCATGGCGTTATTGCTGTAGCAAGTATTTATGCACTGGAAGGGGTTTTTCTGTCGCTGTAGTAAATCTATGCCCTCGAGAGGCTATCGCTAGGTGGACGGAAGAATGCTTTAGGTGACCTAGCTGCCTGTATGGTGGGGGTTAGATCAACCTACAGGGTGTGAAATTTTTTATGGCCCTGAGCGATGTAGTTAGGTTAACCTATGTTTTAGGTGTAGACCAGGCCTCAGTTTTGACCTGAAAGGATTACCTTTAGGGTGAGAGGGTGGATCATGCCCTACACCCATACAATGTTTGGCCGTGGTGTTGGTGCACCTGTCTGCTGGTAACTAGACTGAGACTGCCAACTCACTTCACTCATGCTTCTAAGCACCAAGAGATGGTAACAACCAGGGTGGATTTGATTTAATACACTAGTCAGGAAGACTCAATTTAATCATGGATTTCTACATAAAAGTGCTTTCTTGTTGGTTGTTATAATCTTAATACATATTCTTCACAGGTAGAGGAACTTCATTAAAATATTCCCAAACTGGGTCTCTCTTATGGCCTGCTGCCATTATAGGTTTTCCCTTCTAGTGAGAGAATGGTATGGTAGATCTCAAATCAGTGAAGGCTACACTCAGAAGTCTAGACCTCAGTACTTCTGGAATATGCTGTTCAAACAAAAACAACAAGGAGTCTGGTGGCACCTTAAAGACTAACAGATTTATTTGGGCATAAGTTTTCGTGGGTAAAAACCTCACTTCTTCGGATGCATAGAGTGAAAGTTACAGATGCAGGCATTATATACTGACACATGGAGAGCAGGGAGTTACTTTGCAAGTGGAGAACCAGTGTTGACAGGGCCAATTCAATCAGGGTGGATGTAGTCCACTCCCAATAATAGATGAGGAGGTGTCAATTCCAGGAGAGGAAAAGCTGCTTCTGTAATGAGCCAGCCACTCCCAGTCCCTATTCAAACCCAGATTAATGGTGTTAAATTTGCAAATGAATTTTAGTTCTGCTGTTTCTCTTTGAAGTCTGTTTCTGAAGTTTTTTTGTTCAATGATAGTGACTTTTAAATCTGTAATAGAATGACCAGGGAGATTGAAATGTTCACTTACTGGCTTATGTATGTTACCATTCCTGATGTCCGATTTGTGTCCATTTATTCTTTTGCGAAGGGACTGTCCGGTTTGGCCAATGTACATGGCAGACGAGCATTGCTGGCACATGATGGCATATATAACATTAGTGGATGTACAGGTGAATGAGCCCTTGATGGTGTGGCTGATGTGGTTGGGTCCTCTGATGGTGTCGCCAGAGTAGATATGGGGACAGAGTAGGCAACGAGGTTTGCTACAGGGATTGGTTCCTGGGTTGGTGTTTCTGTGGTGTGGTGTGTAGTTGCAGGTGAGTATTTGCTTCAGGTTGGGGGGTTGTCTGTAAGCGAGGACTGGCCTGCCTCCCAAGGTCTGTGAGAGTGAAGGATCATTTTCCAGGATAGGTTGTAGATTGTGGATAATGCGCTGGAGAAGTTTTAGCTGGGGGCTGTATGTGATGGCCAGTGGTGTTCTGTTATTGTCCTTGTTGGGCCTGTCCTGTAGTAGGTGATTTATGGGTACCCGTCTTGCTCTGTCAATCTGTTTCGTCACTTCCCTAGGTGGGTATTGTAGTTTTATGAATGCTTGATAAAGATCTTGTAGGTGTTTGTCTCTGTCTGAGGGGTTGGTGCAAATTCGGTTGTATCTTAGGGCTTGGCTGTAGACAATGGATCGTGTGATGTGTCTTGGATGGAAGCTGGAGGCATCTAGGTACGTAAACAGTTTCACTTTTGTTTCTACTGCCTGTCCCTCCCTTCTCACATTTATCTCCAGACTTCTTTTCCTTGTCCAGATCTATTCTGCCTCCAACAATCTTCTATTCATTGAACTTTTTGAAACTTTGCACTTTGAGAGAGGTAAGGGATTGACTCTGTGTACACAAATTTGCAGAGGGACAATAGGGTTGAGGTCTGTTTTTTCTCACCTCTATATATTAATTTATTTATTTTAAAACATTTTTGCTGTTAAGAAGCATGTTATCTCTGGAGACACAAATCCACAGTTTGAGAAATGCAAAACTAAGCATCTCTGATGGTATCTTCTAGAGACTGAGCACTGAGTCCCATTGGTAGATAGAAAGATTAACCTAAATAATCTATACAGAAGCCCCTGGAGCCCCATAAAATTGGGTCCCTAATCCATGAACTACTGGAACTCATTTACAGAATTTTTCTTAAACATTAAATGAATATATTGTCTCATACTATAGAATTATAATTTATAATCCCTATTCCATGATGACAGATCTTTGAGCTATAATGTATCTTAATTAAAACGATCTTTTGATAGGTTTTTTTCCTCAAAAAGCATTTTATCAAAAAAAGGCCGATTTAAATAAAAAACATCCAATTTTTCTGATATATATTTTAAATCATTGATTTTTATCCACCCTGGTAAAAACTCTGTTTAACGCCATTGTGGGCCAGATTCAAACCAGGACCACATTGGCAAGCAAGCTTGGAGAATAAAAAATGCTCAGATTATCTTCAGTCTTTCGGTGTAGGCGAGCAATGGTGGATTTTGTTGGTGGTTTTTTTTGTTTGTTTTTTGTTAGAATATTGCTAATTTACAACTACAGGTATTCACCATTCATAACTTACAAGGGCGTATGAAATTCTCTAGTGACTGAGGTGGGGACTCAATCAGGGCACCTTCAGGTGTCTTTTCAAGATTTAATCTGATTTGTTGTACGACAAAGTATAAGTCACTTAGGCCCAGACATTTAAGTGTCCACTAGCTTTGATTGTCTCAATTTCTGGATGCCCAACTTGAGGCACTTCTAGGGCCTGATCTTCAGAGAGATGCTATGCATCCACACTTTCCATTAACTTCAGTTGGAATAGTAGATACTTTGGCTCTTGGTATCTTGATTTGGATATCCAAAATTAGCTAACATTTTTTGAAAATGTGGGCCTTGCTCTCTGCCTCCATTTTCACATCTGTAAAATGGGTCTTATACTGTCTTCACACAAGTGTTGCAAGGCTTTATGTTGTGAATCTCTCTCAAATCTTTTAGAACGCAAGTGCAAAATATTTTCAGTAACTGAATTACAGTTTCTCTTGGTAAGAATAGTATCAGTGGTTTATTACATAAGAGGGGTTCATCTTAGTCTTGATTTTTCAGCTTTAACATTGTCTTATTGAGGCGTTACTGGATGTGTGTGTGTATCCAAAAAGTTTTTTGCACTATCCTTCTTAATGTCCTATAAAGGAAAGAGTTTCTCTTGCAAGCAACAATAGGATTTGCTTCCTTGTCATACCTTTATTATTGGTTCAAAGGTCTTTTCTGGTATGTATTGCATAGTTTACAACCAGAAGGAAACAATTTTTAATTTAGCATTGGCAAATTTCCTTTCTGCTTGATGATGTTGGGCCCAGTAAGAGGATCACTAGAAAAGGGGGTGGTGTTGCTTGCTGCTGCTTTGTTTAGGGTTGTTGGAAGCGAGTAGTTTAAGGTTCTGATGCTCTGACCATCACCATAGTATCTGAGTGCTCTCATCTTGCATTAGTAAAATAATGGAACAAAAAATAAGAAAAAAGTATATAGAGAGGGAGTGAATAGAACAATAAGCTTTATTTTTATTTTTGCTTGAGTTAAAAATTTAGTAGCAATTAATGTAAACTCCTTAGAGCAGCGGCTAACTTTGTACAGTGCCTTGCACAATGAGGTCCTTCCTAGTCTGTAATGGCTATGACAAGACAAATATTCAAGTGTCTGGCTTTTTACAATCTGTTCGACCTGAGGCAATCCTGCTCCTTCATATAATCAATCAAGGGGAATATGAAGCTGCTAAACTTCAGGCAAATTATTTTTCTTTTTAATGTGTACTTCAGGTTCATCAAGTAGGTGTGTAATTTTGCAGCTTCATGGTGGTGAGGTGACCTCTAATGCTTTGTCCATATATTGATGAAGGAAGGAAAGGACAGCTGCGTAAAAAATATAGGATAGTGCTTTTTATGAGGGACATCCCGCTACAGTGTGGTCTCGTGACACACATTTATCTGACATTGACTCATAATGGATGCAAGGTCTTAGATATTAAACAAGATGTTCAGTAAAATACTTAACCTATGATTGCTCTATCTTGCGTGTGTTCTAAACAGCCAAAGTGCAGATTGTTTTTGCCATTATTGGGGAGAGGAAATATTTGAGTAAACTTAGAAGAAGCATAACAAAAAAGTGCTGCTTACTCATTGACTCCTTCCCTTGCCATCCAGACAAGACAGTTCTAGTGTATTCTTTGCTCAGGGGCATGTTCCCTGTTAAATTTGTATATGAGAGAGCAGATATTCTAGGAATGGCTCTTGAGTGACCAGAGAACCTTGCAAAGGTCTCTGAAACGTGCTTTGGGAATCAAAAGCTTGAAGTAATTCTTTGTGTCAGTATCATTTAGCACATCTATTAGTTGTAAAGCTATTTTTCCTAATCGGGGCGCTGCAAACTGAATTATAATACCTCGAGCGTTGCCAGCAGCCAAATATTCTCCTCATTTTTTTCTGCTGTAACTTGAATGAAATTGCAACTAGCATGCATATGTACTGGCTTTATTTTGACGTGCCACTGTTGTAGACAGCGTTAGTTTCCCACATTGAGAGAGTCAATTTTTGTCCTGAAGCTCCAAATTTAGCATAATTAATGTTTTCACATACTGGGAATTGACCTTACAGTTACAGCTCTCACTGTTAAACAAAAGCCTACTTTATCTGAAAGTTGTCTTGGTAGAACATGCTACTATTCTTATCAAGACTATTGCAGTGGAGGTTTTTATCCTGGCTTATGGTGGACATAGATATGCTTTGTAGCTTTATAATCTTGCTTAGTAAGTGTGTCGTTCTGGTAAAGAACGACAGTACTTGAATTATACAAAAATAATGCCAGAGATGGCACCCATATTTGTCGTGTATTAGCAGTACTTTATCTCTAGTTACCACACTGAAGGGAAAAAACCTCTTTCAAAACAGAAGGGCTAGGGCAATCAGGCTTATCAGAAACCAGGAATAGTGTTTGGGTGTAAAATCAGCAGAGGAAAGCTTCATCTTCCATGGGAAGACTTTATCAACCCATGCAAAGTAACCCAGTTACCATATACTATATAATAGTGTGATCCCTCATTCCCTTGTTTAATGCCTTTTTATGTGACCCTGGATATGGAGTGAATGCCATTTGGGGAAAGTCTGAGGCTTCACAACTATAAAAGGCACTTTAAAGCAGCGTTTTCTCAAATGTGGCCACCAGGGGCTTTTCTTGTGGCCACAGCCTCCCAGACAGGGGCGGGCGGGGGTTGGGGGGCAGGCAAAGCAGTGCCTCATCCCCAGGGCCACCAGAAGGGGTTGAGCTCTCTTCCCCCTCTGGAGCCACAAAAGCTGGAGGAGCAGGCAGCCAGTGAGTTCCCCACCTTCCCGGGGGTGATGAGGCTTGGGCTTCAGGCTTCACCCCTGAGGCGGTGGGCGGCAGGCTCTGGTCGTGAGACTTTGGGCTCTGGCACTGGACTCCAGCCATGCGGCAGCGGGTGCCGGCTCGTGCTATATAGGGAGTGACAAGTGTGAACATCAAAAGTATTAGTATGCAGAGTAGTTGCTGATGTCAACAGGGCTGTGAAGATAAGCAACAAGGTGACGGGGTAACCCCCCTTCCCACATGTAATGCACTTGACTTGGGGTGATGTGATCTGGGGCTTTTAGTGTCTGGTGTGCAGGAGTCCCTAGTACAATGAGACTAGTTGGAAATCCCCTAAGTCAGTGATTCTTAACTCTTTCCATACTGTCCATACAAGATCTCTGTCCCACTTAGCAATGTGGGAAGGGCAAAGTATTTGTGACCTCCAGGTGTTGAGTACCCCTGCACTGGCAGTTAATTCTGGGATCCTCCCTCTTGATCCATTCCATCTACCTCAGTCAATTGCTGAATGTACAGGAAGCAAGAGCAACCTTAACATGCCAGCTGCACATGCTTTTCCAGAAACTAAACACAGCAAGATCATTCCATGTTCTGAAAGCAAAACCTCTCTTCAGAGCAGAATTCCCCACTGTGAGGTGGTATACAAACAGGGAGCATGTGTGGTGATGTCTGAAATAAGCATTTTCCCTTATTTAGAGAGAGCCCTGCATGCAGGACTTCCAGGATCTCTCTTCTCAGTACTAGACAGGAGAATTGCCAGTAAAGAAAGGTGTCAACACTTCTTTCAGCTTCTTAAAGAACTATATAAGGCAGATCACATTGCCCCCATCCCCCCAGACATCCCAAAGAATGACAAATATAGGGGGGGAAGAGTTGGGGTATCCCTATCTGAAGCCAGGTTCTTCCCTTGACGGCAAAATCAAAGCGAAGCAAGAGCTCCTGCTTTGTTCTCAGGAGGTTGGGGTGGGCGGGAAGGAGAGTATCTTTCTGTGCCACTTTGTCTAGTTTTCTGTTATTTTGCTCTTTCCTTAATCAACTCTTTGATGAAGCTGACTCTATTTTCAGACACTTCTCCCTGCTCCCTGAAAGCTCTCCCTGCCTCAAGGGGGGGTGGGGGGGAGGTTATCCGCAGACAAGGTTCCGTCTGCTGTTGTACTACTGCAGACCTCTTGTGTCTCCTGCCATCCTTCCCAGCTTCTGAAGAACCCACTGGCTTCAGCATTCCTTCATTCTCCTGTTAGAAATATTGCCCCAAAATTCTGCTTGCTCTAGAACTAGCAGTTGAGAGGAAAGGAATTGCTTCAGATGTTTATAGAGGGAGGGTTCTAAACCTCTGTACAGTTAGTAAGTATCCAATTATTTTCAGCTAGCTTGTCGGCTGAACTGTTACATCAGTGTTAGTACCTTGTTGGAATGAAGAAAGTTAACAGCTCTACATTTCTTGAACTTTGCATTTAATGGCCTTGTGAAGGAGTGTACCAGACCCTTTGAAGCCCCTTGCTGGAGGCACTGTGTTCCTATCACACCCCGCCCCAGAAAAGAAGCATTGAAGGTGGGTCCTCCAGGCTGCCTAGAAAGGCTGCATGGAAGCAGCCAATCAGAGCCCAGCCAGCTCAAGTAAACCGCACTGCAGGGCCTGAGCAGATCACTTGGTGGCTGGGCCAGAAGGGTGGAATAGAATCATTATCGTCCCTGATGCAAATCTTGTTGAGGTATCAGGCACACAGGCGTGTCCACAGGGGGCCAGGAAGAGGAAAGTGCAGGATTGTACCTGACCAACTGGAGGCACTGATGAGAGGTGAGTGCACTCTATCATAGGCTTAGTGTAATTGAGTGAAATACAAATCATGGTGTGAAGATCCAAGAAAACATTTCTCCCCCAGCTAGTGGCAGCCTGTTGATGACTGAGGCTGTGCAAGAGAAATGGTCCTACTAAAAAGGATTAGTGGACTAATGTACATCCAACATACCAACCCCTGTTCAGATGCAAGTCTCAGACTCCTACTGTAGTGCTGCTTAACAGGTAAAAAAACGTGTAACCCACTGGTCTGAATCATTTCCTAATTTCTTCCTCAGGTGTTTCCATTTCTATTAGCAGTACTGTCCTTCCACAAGTCACCATAGAACTCCCTTTTTATGTACTTCCTGTGTCTTGTTTGGGTCTCTCTCCACTAGTTATTTCATATTCCCGGGCAGTAGACTGGAGGTCTTTAACATCTGGAAATAAGCCTCAATCCTGAATTGAGAGGGAAAAGTTTCAGGTTTCATAGCCCCCATTTTGTTCAAATTGTAAAACTAAATCTCAGTCTAGTTTGATTAGCAGTGTGGACAGGAGCAGTGGCAGTAGTTGTAAGTGAAGACTGATAAACTGGCAGAGTTGTGTGAGGAAGTTTTAATCCCCACTTTCATGAACATTTAATTAATGTTTCAAGAATCTAAAAGTTCCTTTCATAAAGCATTTTCATCTGGAGATGCAAGTTGCATAACAAATTCAGTGTTAAGATCCTTCTGCATGAAGGGAGGTGTGGAAGCGAGATAATTCTTATCAGATAATTTTAGAGTTGCAATATGGAACTTGTGCTTTAAAGAGCTAGTATAGTGGTTCACATATAAACCAAATGCATTTCCATAGCTTTGATACTGCTGAACCACAGTGGAATCTGGAACCTTAACTACACTACTTGTAGGAAGTTTAACTCCTGCAATTAACCACAATTGTGGTCAGTCTTTGGAAAGGCAGTAAAAAAAGGAAGAAAGGTGGTGGTACTTGATCAGCTTTCCTCCCTTCATTTGTTAGAGTTTATGAGATAGGCAAAACTCTGGCTGTAATAATAGTATGATACTATTAGTGACTACCATTTCAGTGGCCTGGTCTACACTACGACTTTAATTCGGATTTAGCTGCGTTAATCCGAATTAACCCTTCACCCGTCCACACTACAGAGCCAGTTAATTCGAATTAAAGGGCACTTAAAATCGATTTCTGTACTCCACCTCGACGAGCGGAGTAGCGCCTAAATCGATTTTGTTAATTCGAATTAGGGTTAGTGTGGCCGCACACCACCGAATTACTGTGTTTAAATTAATGGGGTAGTGTGGCCGCACACCACCGAATTAATGTGGTTAAAAACCGAATTAATGTGCTTAGTGTGGCCGCGCACAATCGAATTTATACAACCTGTTTCCCAAATTCGAATTATCTAAATTCGGATTAATCCCGTAGTGTAGACATACCCAGTGAAGAGCTATGTATGTATAACAATGAACAACTTGGAATTTAGGGTAGGAACAGTAAGGAATATTGAGGACTTGTATTTAATATTGTTTAAAAATGCCAAAATACTCAAATCCAATTAATAAATAGCTAGATTAGTTGGTAAAATTCAAGTTAAATGTTATTGGATAAATACACATACAAATATGAGGCTACTATGTCTTGGATCCACCAAATCAGAACAAGAGTCCTGCTCAAACCTGTTGATTTAAGGCAGTGCAGCCAGTCCTTTCTCAGATTATATGCCCTGACAACTAAACTTCAACAAGGCCTCCAGTATTGCCAGTACAGTTTTGCACGCATAATTTGTGGGCATGATTTTTGTTCATGCCTGCACCTATTTAAGTACAAGCTACCTGACCAAACCCTCTGTTCAGGTGGTGAGGGATTTCATCTGTGGGATAAATATCACACCTAAACATTGTGCCTGTACTTAATTACAGGCAAACTGCATCTAAAATAATGGAAGCTAAAAATTGTGGGGCCTTAGTGAGTCAGCTTCTGTCCTTGTGCATTCCGAGTTAGACATTAGCAGCTGCTCATACTCAGTAACCCAAGCAGGCAGCTTTTGTGCTATTGCTTGCTAGTTCTTACACGGCCATCTGTTAGGTTTTTGTTACAGTGAACCCCACATGTTTCTGAGATATACTAGTGCCATGCAGTCAATTGGGGTCTTTCTACTACATTCAGAAAGTCATCAAACATCCTGGTCATGTTCATGAGAGAAAAGTACCATGCAGCAACAGCCTGCATCCCTGCACTTGTACCATGCAGCAACAGCCTGCATCCCTGCACCATGAAACTCTCATAATTCTGTTCCAGGAAATCCTTTCCTGCAAAGAAAATCTTATCTGGAGTACAGATCCAGTGAAACACTTGTAGCTAGCCATTTTATTCATCTCTTCTTCCTACCGCAACAAGTATTTAGAAGAGCTGGGTGAAGTTTTTCAGACTAATAGTTTATTCATCCAAAAATGTAGTTTGTCAACCTGAAACTATTAGTGAGTTTGATGTAAATTTGACCAATTGTTTTTGTCCCCAAAAAACTTTTTGGGACTTAAATGCCATTCACAAAATGAGGTGACAGTAGCATCCTAACTTTAGCCTAGTGGTTAGGACACTCCTCTGGTATGTGGGAAACCCAGGTTCAATTCCCCCCCCCATGTGGAGAAAGGATTTGAACTTGAGTTGCCCACATTTCAGGATAGTGCTCTAGTCACTGGGCTATGAGATATTTTGAGACAGGACTATTTGTCTCTCCCATTGAAGCTGTTCCACTATGTATAAAAAATTAGACATTGAAGCAGTGACTTGAACTTGGGTCTCTCACATCCCGTGAGTGTCCTAACCTCCAGACTATAGAGATGCTCTTTCCCTGGCCCAATGACCATTTATAGTCCGTCATAATTCATTAATAGTCATTTCATTCCATTATTGGATAATGCACTCATACAAGTAGAACTTCGATCTGGTGTAAGTTTCTTCCTTTCTCTCTCCCTCTCTCTTTTCAAGAGACGGTATTAAGTGGGCAGATGGGACCATGGACTTTGGGCCAGTGAAATAAATTAATTATACTAGGCTGTTATAAGATTGCCTCCTATTACAACATCAATTATGAAAATCCCTTTAAGTCTGAAAATTACCTTGGGGGGCGGCAGAAGGATGACAATATTTTGCAAGGAAGCCTGCGTATAAAAGTACCATTGTGTAAGACTAATAGAGCCTTTGCTTGTGCTTCAGTCCAGCACATCTATTCTAGACCATGCCAGATGAATCTTTTACAGGGTTCAGTTGTCAGTACCATCCAGGCAGGGACAGAGGACTTTGTGCTAGCTCCATTGTGTCTAACATTTATTGGACATACTAGAGCAAGGGTACATCTCAGGGTGGGTCTAGCTTCCTGTAGACAGTTGGCAAGTTAAACCCATAAACTGATCCTTCATTATGACCATAACTTGGTATTAAAGAGCTCCTGGAACCCCTCTTCAGACCAGTTTGGGTGGTAGTTTTCAGTCCATTGCATATTTACTTCACCTGGAGAGTAGAGAAATAGTAAACCCTGTTGTATAAAGGCCCTATATGTTACTTGTAAGAACACAGCATTATTTGGAACTGGGTATGAATAAAACCAGATTTGGGGGAGTGAGAAATTACTTTGAAATTCTGTCCATTGCCCAAATATTAGTGAGTTGTTTTTTTTTTTTTTTTAACAATTTAGGAAACCCTTCCTTTGCTGCTGCAGTTGGGGTTAAGTTGACTGGGCTTTACTGGATGGCCTGTTTCTTCCCCCTCCATTGCTGCCACTGCCAAGGGAAGAGGACGGCTTCTTTATACATCCTTTCTCACTGAAATGCTGTGGGGGAAGCACCTTTTTCCTCTTGCCAGCTGTACCCATATTGCCTCCTAATAATGGATTTTTTCTTAGAGTAGTCTGGAGGGACAGAATTCAGGTACTGTGGGATAAAGAGTCCTGAAGTTAAGATTGGCCTTCATATCAAAGTGTAAAACTCACTACTTCAGCTGCGGAAGTGGAAGAGGAGGTGGAAATCATGATCTACAAAGAAGGTGAAAGGAAAACAGACTTGACAATGGGAAGCATAAGAGTACTCTGAATGGCCATAATGAAAAGAGCTCAGATAACAGTGATGAAGGCAACATGAGAACCTAAGTAAGTGCCCAGTTGCCTCTTGGGGTACGTCTATACTTACCTCCAGGTCCGGCAGTAAGCAATCGATCTTCTGGGATCGATCCCGGAAGTGCTCGCCGTCGACGCAGGTACTCCTGCTCTGCGAGAGGAGTACGTGCAGTCGACGGGGGAGCCTGCCTGCCGCGTCTGGACCCGCGGTAAGTTCGAACTAAGGTACTTCGACTTCAGCTACGTTATTCACGTAGCTGAAGTTGCGTATCTTAGTTCGAAGTGGGGGGTTAGTGTGGACCAGCCCTTGGTCAAATCAAACTACAGTTATTGAAGATCCATAAGGTAGCTTCATGGCCAATTCATGAATAAGTTGCTGACTGTTAAAGTATATAAGACTTTTCCAGTTCAGCCTTTGGCAGGTGTCCATTAAAGTCCTAGACCCTTGTCTGAGAGAGTTCTGTACACTTTTGGAAAAATCCTATTATGCCATTTATTGCTTAAACATATAGTTCCAGTAACATTACAGGGCACAAAACAGAAAGGGGGTAAGCATGCTTTGCAAATGGCTGCTCAGAGTGATTTTTTTTATTAGATTTGTTTTTGACTGAACTTTAGCTACAAAAAGCAACAGAGTGTCCTGTGGCACCTTTAAGACTAACAGATGTATTGGAGCATAAGCTTTCGTGGGTGAATGCCCACTTCGTCAGATGCATCAGAGTAAAACCTGAAATTTGCTAACAAGCCCCTCTGCTTTCCCCTCCACCATACCTTCTTCCTGAGTATTGCCTCTTTCATTCTTCCACTGGCATTCTGCTACCTAGAGACCTCTCTGGTATCCCCAGAGTTTCCTGATTTCCTGTGAAGTCCTGAAGTTCCCAAATAAGTCTTTCTAGTGGCATAGGGTTTGCAAGGCCTCAGTGGGCAGCCAGAAGATACACGTTCTTTTATGCACAATGTATGAGCTACTCGAGACCCTTTTTTAAAGAGTTTGTGGATGGTATCAAGCATACTAGGTTCTTGAATAGTTGTTTTTGGCTTTGCCAAAAAAATGTTCAAGGACAAAGTCCTGTGATTCATATCTGGGAATGAGAGAACAAGGATGTTTGACTTAATACCACATGACTTTCTGGCTAAAACATTAGCACTACACTATCAGTAGAGCATACATTAAATGGATTCAGAACTGGGAGCTGACATTTTTCAAAGTAGTTGTCAGTAGGCGCCATCACTGAATCAGGGTGTTCTACAGGGATGGGTTGTAGGCCCATGGCTATTCAACATTTTCATCAATGATCTGGAAGTAAACATAAAATCACTGCTGATAAAATTTGTGGATGACACGAAAGTTGGCAATGCAGTAAATAATCAGGACAAGGCAGTCAGACAGAGTGATTTGGATTGCTTGGTAAACTGGACAGCCAAATGCATAGTTATACAGCTAGAAACAAGGAATGCAGGTCATACCTAAAAAATGGGGGATTGTATCTTGGAAAGCAGTGACTCTGAGAAGGATTAAGGAGTCGTAGTGGACAAGCAACTGAACATTAGCTCTCAGTGCTTGGCTAATGCTTGGATCCGCGAATGTATAAACGGGGAGTAGGGAGGTGATTTTTACCTCTACATATTTACTCCTGGGGGAATTCTGTGCCTAAAAATTCTGCACACAATATTTGAAAATTCTGCACATTTTAATTGTCAAAATAACCCTATGTAATCATGCCAGTTTCAATTAGTTTGGTAATTTATTTCAAAAATACCTGTCAGCAACTATGTCTGTAACAGTACAGACACAAAAAAATTCCCCCATGAGTAGAGCGTTAAAGAAACCCCTACGATAATGCTGTTCCTGTTTCTCTGCCCCCTCCCTTCCAGAGCCTAGCTGAGGGGCCAGACACCCGCACTGCCTACCCTCCAGAGCCCAGCTGTGGGGTGCCCCCCGCAGCCCAGATACCTGCACTGCCTAACCCAGACTCCACCTGCGGGGGTCCCCCTTCACCCCCTCCCACCCAGAGCCCCAAACCCAGACATCTGCACCCTCTACTCCCAGGCATCCAGAAGGAGAAACAGCCTGATGCTGGGTCTCAGGCTTGTATGGTGTTTCCTGCACACTGCCTCCTTCCTTCAAGGTGTGCCAGGAACTGCTGCTGCTGGGAGCCCTCCAGCTCCCTCCACCTGCCAGTGTCTTCTATCTGCGAGCTGGGGAGCTGGGCTCTGCCAGGTCCAGTATTCCCTAGTTGCAGCCAACAGCTCTGCAGCCCATTTTGGGGGAGGGGGAGGAAATTCTGTGCAGAACATTAATTCTGTGCAATTACATTGCACAGTGGCGCAGAATTCCCCCAGGAGTAACATTGCATTTGTGAGACTGATACTGGAATACTCTGTGCGATTTTTGGTGTCAACATTTAACAAAGGATGTTGAGACATTGGGGAAGGTGCAGAAAAGAGCCACAGAAATGGGCTGGAGAACATAATTTGAACTCTGAGTCTCTCACCATAATCTGTTTAGTTTAGCAAAAAGAAGAATGAAAAGTGACTTGATGACAGTATATAAGTAACTTCACATGGAGAAAATACTGTGTACTAAATGGCTCTTTAATTTAGCAGAGAAAGGTGTAACAAGAACCAGTGGCTGGAAGCTGAAGCCAGACAAATTCAAATTAGAAATTAGGCATAAGAACAGCCATACTGGGTCAGACCAAAGGTCCATCTAGCTCAGTATCCTGTCTTCCAAGTGGCCAATGCCAGGTGCCCCAGAGGGAATGAACAGAACTGGTAATCATCAAGTGATGCATTGCTTGTCGTCCATTCCCAGCTTCTGGCAAACAGAGGCTAGGGACGCCATTCCTGCCCGTCCTGGCTAATAGCCATTGGTGGACCTATCCTCCATGAATTTATCTAGTTCTTTTTTGAACCCTGTTATAGCCTTGGCCTTCACTACATCTTCTGGCAAGGAGTTCCACAGGTTGACTGTACATTGTGTGAAAAAATACTTCCTTTTGTTTGTTTTAAACCTGCTGCCTATTAATTTCTTTTGATGACCCCTGGTTCTTGTGTTATGAGGAGTGAATAACATGTTCTTATTTACTTTTTCCACACCAGACATGATTTTATAGACCTCTATCATATCCCCACTTAGTCGTCTTTTTTCCAAGCTGAAAAGTTCCAGTCTTATTAATCTCTCCATTTTTGTTGCCCTTTTCTGAACCTTTTCCAATTCCAATATATCTTTTTTTGAGCTGGGGCGACCACATCTGCACGCAGTATTCAAGATGTGGGCGTACCATGGATTTATATAGAGGCAATATGATATTTTCTGTCTTATCTATTCCTTTCTTAATGATTCCCAACATTCTGTTCACTTTTTTGACTGCCGCTGCACATTGAGTGAATGTTTTCAGAGAACTATTCACAATGACTCCAAGATCTCTTTCTTGAGTGGTAACAGCTAATTTAGATACCATCATTTTATATGTATAGTTGGGATTATGTTTTCCAATGTGTATTACTTTGCATTTATCAACATTGAATTTCATCTACCATTTTGTTGCCCAGTCACCCAGTTTTGAGAGATCCTTTTGTAGTTCTTCACAGTCTGTCTGGGACTTAACTATCTAGAGTAGTTTTATATCATCTGCAACAATTTTTAATAGTGAGAATGATTAACCACTGGGGGACACGCTCAAGGGAAGTGGTGGATTCTCCATGTCTTGCTGTCTTCAAATCAAGACTGGATGCCTTTCTGAAAGATACGCTTTAGCCAAACACAAGTTACATGGGCGTGAAATTTAATGGCCTGTGAGATACAGGAGGTCCACCTAAACTCATGATGGGGAGGGGGGAAAAAGGACAGAATCATTTCCTTGAAAAATGTAGGCTGAAAGGCAGGGCCGTCCCTAGCTATTCTGGGGCCCTACGCAGCCCCCCTGTGGGGGGGTGTAGGGCCCCAGGCCTCCACAGGGGAAAGCGGGGGGGTTGGCCCCAGGCTTCTGTGGGGGGGGGGGGCAGGCCCCCGGCCGCCACGGGGGGGGGGGGGGGGGCAGGGCTGGCTTTGGGGGCAGGAGGGAATCACCCCCCAACACTCACCAGTGGCGCGGCTGGGGCCAGGTCGCTGCACACCCGTCGCCGGTGAGTGCAGCCCCGGCCCTGCTGCAGAGCTCAAGGGAGTGGGGGTGGGAAGAGGTAAGGGGAGGTGGAGTGGGGGGGGGCCCTGGGGAAGAGCTGGAGCAGCACGCAGCTGTGCAGGGCACCAGGAAATTTGGTGCTGCAAATTTCCTGGCGCCCTATGCAGTTGCGTACTTTGCGTATGGTAAGGACGGGCCTGCTGAAAGGAGTGACCCATTTTCAGGATTACCTATACAATGATCTGGATTCAAAGCACCAACCGTAATTTCCAAGGGAAAAAAAACCTTCTTGCAATTCAAGTTAGCATTTCAGAAAAGAGACATGGTGCCCAGTTTAGAAATAAGTATTAGAGAACATAGCAAGTGGGTTGATTTGATTTTTCTGGGTCTGAGTCACTTTCTGAGATGTCCTTGCTAATTCTGATGTGATCTAGTAAGTGTTCTGCTTCATCTTTACAGAAGGAGTAATTTTACAAGTATGCTTCGTGGTTCAAAATAAAATGGCCACTTCCAGTTTTCTCCCCTTATCTTTATTTTGTCAGCATCCTAAAACAGTTCAGCTATTGCCCTGGATGGTAGAATGATAAGACTATTGGTTTAGAACGTGCATCATCGTGAAAACTTGGTACTTTCTTTATTCTGTGTGACATCACAAAGGAATAAAAACATCAACAGTTTTGCTCTGTACATGTCATTACAGTGATTTAAGCCAGCTCTTGCCAAACTACTCAGTAAAGTAAGGTTACATAGAACAATTACTTATTTTGAAGCAGAAAAAATGTATGAATTCCTCTAGTAAGTCCCAAAGTGTTTAGCCTCTCAAATAACTACCCAAAAGGATTAAGCGCATTCTGTAAGATCAAGTTAACTTTGTGGTCAAAGAAATCTTATGAAGAAATCTGCTGGTTAGCAACATAGTTGTTTTATTGATGACACAAGGTGGATGTGGCTGTCAGCCAAAACTGTCTTCAGGGCCATAGGTTCTGCTCTCTAGAGTTACTTCTGGTTTTATGGGCTTTAGAGGTAAAAACTTTATATTCCCTTATTCCCGTCAGCATTAACTTCTAGACTGATGATTGTTAGGCCTGCTCTTAGGCTTATTTTGCGTAAGAGCTTCTCCAAGATGTGTAAATCATATTTCTCATTTCATAGGCACTAGTAATGTATCTTTTGTTTCCCCGGGGTTTGATTTTGAGTAGGAGGACTAGGATGGTTGAGTCAGCTCCTTCAAGTTTGTATAGTTTCAAATCTTCTTTAATGTAACACTGTAGTACTTTTAATTTTTAAAATTGCACTCGCTCAGTGATCCAAGAATCCTACAGCTCTCTTGGCAAACCCAACAGTACAGTTATTGGAGGTGCAAATATTGCTTTTCAGTTTTAAGTTGTAATGATACGGCTTTCTTGAGGCAAAATAACCAATTAGAAACTCTGCTATAACTTCTAAAAAACCTTTCCTACAGCAAGTATGTCTCAACAACCCTCCACTCTGTCCTCTCCTCTTGTCTAGCTCTGTATTTGAAGTGGGAATCACTCATCTGTGCCTAGTCTCTCTCCTGTATGTTTTTGATAAGTTGCCCAGTGTCCTTTGGAATCTATAATCTTTTATTACTCTAAATGGATTCAAAGTACCTTGATTACTTTTGTGGAGTAGCTGTACATCTTTCGGCTCTTGTGGACATAGCTGAAGGTGGTATCTCAAAACAAAAAACGACACTTTCTGAGCTCTGACTTCTGACAACTATACCAGTTGCACAGGTAGTTAGATATCGGAGCTCTAATGCCTCTGAAAAGGAATTTTTTTAAAAACTTGTCAAATCGGGAGTGCAAGAAATCATTTCCAAGGGAAGGATTCCTTTCCTGTGTAGGCATCAGTGTACGATATGAACGTTGATGCACACTTTAATGTCAAAAACTTAGCATTCTTGTAGCTTTGCATGAGTACTTATATTCTTTCAGGGATAAAATTTTTTGGCTCCCTATAAATAAGGCTACGTTTTAGTCACAGATATTTTTAGTAAAAGTCATGGACGGGTCACGGGCAGTAAACAAAAATTCACTGCCTTGTGACCTGTCCATGACTTGTACTATATACCCCTGGTTAAATCTTGAGGAGGGGGCAGCCCAGGGGGTGCCGTGGGTTCTCAAGGGGAGAGGGGGGGAGGGGTTGGCAGGGTGCTGGCAGGCTCCCTACCTGGCTCTGCGCCTCCCCGTATAGGCGACCACCCTGAGCTCCTAGGTGGAGGCGCAGTCACACAGCTCTGCATGCTGCCTTCTCCCTGAGCGCCGGCTCTGCGGCTCCTATTGGCCACGGTTCCCGGCCAATGGAAGCTGCGGGGATGGTGCCCGCAGCCACAGAGCCCCCTGGCTGCACCTCCCCCTAGGAGCCAAGGAATGTTTCCACTTCTGGGGAGCCCCCCCGAGGTAAGTGCCACCCAGAGCCCTCATCCCCTCCTGCGCCTCAGCTCTGAGCCCCCCACCCAAACTTCTGCTGCTGCTGGGCGGCAGGGGGCGGTGGCTGCTGCAGAAGTCACAGAGGTCACGGAAAGTCACGGAATCCGTGACCTCCGTGACAAACTCGCAGTCTTTCCTACAAACAATCAGTGTGCCTCAGGCAATACATTCTCTGATCACAGCTATTTTGACTCTTGGCTTTGAGTCTGGAAGTTTGTGACTTCTCTTAAAAAAGAAAACCCCTCCAACTGAGGGCTTGTCTAGACTTAAAAAAAACCCTGCAATCATGTTAACCACATCAATGTTGCTACAATGGTTCAAACCCCTGCACCAGTGCAAAATGGAACTGGTGCCACAGTGGCTTACCCTGGCAATGTAAATTGCATGGATGCAGGCCCTGTCTTGCACCATTGTAGTGCATCTACAGTGTGTTTACTCTAGTGTAGCTACAAGAGTGCAAAAGACCCAGGTGACAGGGTCATATGTCTTGTAAGTATCAAATGTTGCTACTTCCATCTGTTTAAGTTTTCTGACTTCTTTTACGATGTTACACCCCAGGCAATAGCCAGCAAGCTAATGACTATCTTTCCTGAGAGTTCTGCTAATATAGTTAAGCAAGGTCAGAAAGGGACAAATTCCTACCTTCAGACTTGAGTGCCTGACCCACCAACTGACTTCAGTAGGAGTTGTGGGTTCATATCATTGGCCAACCAGTCCTCCATGACCTCGCACCATCTTCACAGAATTCCCTTGCATCAGAGGATCACCATCCTAGTAGAAAGTTTTGTAGGCAAGTGTGGGATTGGTTTTTAAAAAAACGACTCTTAACAGAGTTGTGCTAATTTCTATTCATTTAGATAGAAGTCACATAAGGAAACAGATGAAGTTCACAAACTTATTTTGAGTTCACAAGTCCAAGAGGCAAAAATAAACTCACAGACCATTGTTTTGAAAAGGACTACTTCATGATTACAGTTATTTTCTTGGGGCAAAACTAGTTGATTAAAATGATGAGGTTAGTTTCCCTTTTTGAAAGGGTGGAAATGTTGGTTGATGATGAATTTTAAAATGAAACATTGCAAGCAGTTGTTAGCCAATTGAGGCAATAGATGCCACTTCCATAAAATGTGTAAATTAGTTAACCAAATATGAAAGTGATAGTTAAACTTTGATGTAATTGGACGGGTTAAATTTAAAGCTAACCTGTGTCTTGCTTTGATCGTTACATATCTCTAGAGTAATCAAATAAACTGCACCCAGGTTTTTTTCCTCATGCCATCTAATTGAAAGTTCACAGGTAGGGCATGTTTGTTTCAGGGTTGATTCATGGTGACACATTCTTGACATTAATTACATTTGACACTCCTGAACTACATCTGGAGGTAGCCATCTTTCTGAAGTAATGTCATTTGGCAATTGCAGTGTGGGAGCTAATAAAAGATACACATTGCTTCGATATTGGCTCACCTGTTGGAAGAAAAACTTTAATGTTAGCCATTTCCAGCATGCTTTATGATTTAACAGCATCCTAGGCTTAGCTCTGCCTACCAGTCATCTACAGGAGCTTTGTATCATACAGTATGTCTATGCTGCATTGTAAACCTGAGCTCAGACTCAGATTTGAGCCCAACCACCCCCCTACTGTCCACACACACACCTGTCTGGCTCAGGGCCTAGGATCCACCTGAGGCATTGGGTCTGAGCCTGAGTTCCACTGAGACTCTTGTCTAAGCCTTGTCATTTTGCAGTGTGGGTCATAGGTGCTGGAACTACAGGTGTAGGGGTGCTGCTCCACCCCTTGGCTTGAAGTGGTTTCCATTATATACAGGGTTTATAGTTTGGTTCAATGGCTGTCAGCACCCCCACTATACAAATTGTTCCAGCCCCCCTAGTGCGGATGCAGCTCAAGATGTAGACCTGAGTCAGAGGGTCTGCATAGTTCTGTTTCCACTTGTTAACACAGTTGTGAGACCTGGGTCCAGCAATTGTAAACACATGTTTACAATGCAGTGTAGATGCTCAACTATGGGCTTGAGAAAACTTGAATCCACAAGCTCGGGTCCCGCAGATACGGGTTTACAATGCAGTGTAGACAGACCCAGACCGGCCAAGAACAGACCAATATCTGCAAGTACAGACCAATATTTCTAAGAGTTTTCTGTGGGTGTCCTGGCTTTGCACTAGGGAATCCTGGGATACTGATACAGCCTTCAGGGAATAGCTGACCACACAGCTTCCCTCCTCCTTCCCAAATTGTCTCCCTGCATTCTTGTTGCCCCACCCTCAGCAATGGTTCATGGGGAGTGGAAATAGAATGAGCAGTGCTGCTTTTTCCTCTCCCACCAGTAACCAAGGTTTCTCAGCCAGGTGCTAGTTGGTGGCGTCTCCCCTTCTTTATCAGCCTTGCTATTCTGTGTCGATTAACTTTCTGTAAGCTCTGTCTTTAGGGCTCCCACCTTAATGGTGTCAAACATGATTCCATTGTCAGCAAGATGATTGGCAATAGAACGAGGCTAGTGTAGCAGTTGTAGCATTGGACCATTTTCATGATTATCCAGGATGACACCTGTTTCTCATCTTGGGCTGTTAGATAGTGGAGAACTGTGTGCAGCTTCCTGAAAACCAATTTTCAAATTTCAACACAGAGTGCTAACTGAAGTCTTTACACTTAGTACAGTGGGGTATCAGGGCTTCCTGTAAGAATTAATTGTAACACATTCTGTGGGGGGAAAAAATGCAGTCGAGAACAGACTTCAGATGATTCATTTCCTGTGCAGCATAGGGTAAGTCCTATATGTGGGCCTGAAGCATTACTAGTACTTTGGTTTATTTATTACATAATCACAGACTTATAAGCTACATTGTCCCTCTTATTCTAGTGCTAATAATATTTCAGTTGTTTATTACACACCTGCAATTCAAGAAGGTGCAATATAAATTTTAGTAGTTATTAAGGCCTGGTCTACACTAGAAAATTAGGTCGGTTTAACTACATCTGTTGGGATGTGAAAAATCCACAACCCTGAGCGATGTAGTTAAGATGACCTAACCCCCGGTGTAGAAAGCGTTAGGTCAATGGAAGAACTCTTCCATCAGGTTAGCTACCGCCTCTTGGGGACATGGATTATCTACCCTGATGGGAGAAACTTTTGTTGGCATAGGTTGCGTATACACTGAAGCTCTGCAGGAGTGCAGCTGTGCCACTGTAGTTTTAAGTGTAGACAAGGCCTAACATAATGTAGCATTCTAGGGGATAACTTGCTCCCCTGGGTGTCAGGAAGACCCATAAGCCAAAAAGTGGTTGACTTCCAATGAATTTTCTGGCTTCCTAAATGTTTGAGGTCTAGTAGTTGGCATGATCATGGGTGTTAAACTAAGGGGGGGAGACAGCTAAAAGAAGAGGGACCTGTGCTGGCAGGCTCCCTACCCAGTTCCACGCCTCCTTGGAAGCGGTGACATCCCTCAGCTCCTAGGTGGAGGCGCAGTCACGCAGCTCTGTGCGCTGCCTTCTCCCTGAGCACCAGCTCCACCGCTCCCATTGGCCGGGAACTGCGGCAGCACACAGAACCCCCTGGCCGCGCCCCCCCAGGACCTGAGGGATGTCGCCTCTCCCGGGGAGCCCCCCTGAGGTAAGCACCACCCAGAGCCCTCACCCCCTCCTGCGCCCCAGGCCTGAGCCACCCACCCAAACTCCTGCTGGGATGGGGGGGGTTGGGGAGGGGCGGTGACCGCTGCAGAAGTCACAGAAAGTCACAGAATCCGTGACTTCCATGACCTCTGTGACAAACTCGTAATCTTACTCATTAGGCAGGAGAATCGGAAGTGAGAGAAGCTGGTATTGTGGGGGTTTCTGGAGCTCCCATCCTTTCCTGTGAGCAGCAGAACCTCATGGAAGAAGTGTCCCATACAGGAAAATAGTTACCCCAGTAGAAACAAAGGATAGTTCTAGGTGCTCATACCAGCTGACAGTACTGCAATCTAGGCAGCACATTATGCTGGAAATCCAGGGCGCATTAGTAGCCTTAGATTACAGAACTATCCAAGAAAATCACCAATTATAGGTCTAAAATAAATGTAATCTTTTTAACATTCTTCACTACTATATTTCCATTTTAGTTTGCATACTATTAATCCATATTAAAAAAACTAAAATTCCTTTTTAGACTGTCTTGTGATGTGAAAAGTATACACTACCACATCAGGTTGAGATGCATATTGTCAATGTACAGCAGAGATGATTACTGTAACTTCCTAGATATGTCCAATCTGTATTGTACTGTAACAACTGTTTGACAGGTGATCATATCTGAAGCTAACTTGTTCAGCTACTTTAGAGAGGGTCTACGGTTCTGGAGATAATCATACCAAACTTACTGAACTTGAAAGTATAAAGTTTTTTCTGATAGCCACCTGTGTAAATTCAACTTGGGAACTAAATGCTATTGTTGGGTTCTTCTGGCATACGTCTCATTGCCATGAAGATTCTTTAGCTGAAATTTGGGATAAAATTTTCAAACCTGTGTGCCAAAATTAGATGCCTAATTCCATATTTAGGCACCTAAGGGGAGGTCTACACTACAGCCAGGATTGACACTCTGAGATCGATCCACCGGCGGTCAATTTAGCGGGTCTAGTAAAGACCCACCAAATCGACTGCAGATCGCTCTCCAGTCGACCCCTGTACTCTACCCCCGACGAGAAGAGTCAGGTAGGTCGATGGGAGATTTTCTCCCATCGACCTCCTGTGTTGTAGACCCGCGGTAACTCGACCTAAGGTATGTCTACTCCAGCTACGTCATTCACATAGCTGGAGTTGCATAGCGTAGGTCAACTTACCGCGATAGTGTAGACATAGCCTAAGTGGCCTCATTTTGAGAGGTATTGTATAACCTTAGTTACAGGTGTTAAAATTATGAAAATCAGGCCATTTTATCAGTGTAACTGCATGGATTTTAGCTATATGAGGGCAACTGCTAATGAAGACGGGCTGCAGCTGCTCAGTGTGGAATTTTATACCAGTATAGCTTAATTTGGTAAATTTACCTGTGGTGCCTATTTATGGAATTAGGAGTCTAATTTAGGCACACGTGTTTGAAAACTTTGGCCTGAATTAACAGTTCCTTATATACAAGCTACAAAAGAATTCAGTTCCATCCGCCACAGCTGTACGCTACTGGACACTACTGTCCTAATAAGCGATGGTCACATAAATACCACCCTATACCGGAAACCTACTGACCGCTACACTTACCTACATGCCTCCAGCTTCCATCCAGGACACACCACACGATCCATTGTCTACAGCCAAGCTCTAAGATATAACCGCATTTGCTCCAATCCCTCAGATAGAGACAAGCACCTACAAGATCTCTATCAAGCATTCTTAAAACTACAATACCCACCTGCTGAAGTGAAAAAACAGATTGACAGAGCCAGACGAGTACCCAGAAGTCACCTCCTATAAGACAGGGCCAACAAAGAAAATAACAGAACACCACTAGCTGTCACCTTCAGCCCCCAACTAAAACCTCTCCAGCGCATCATCAGAGATCTACAACCTATCCTGAAAGATGATCCTTTACTCTCACAGATCTTGGGAGACAGACCTGTCCTCGCTTACAGACAACCCCCCAACCTAAAGCAAATACTCACCAGCAACCACACATCACTGAACAAAAACACTGACCCAGGAACCTATCCTTGTAACAAAGCCCGATGCCAACTCTGTCCACATATCTATTCAAGTGACATCATCATAGGGCCTAATCACATCAGCCATACCATCAGGGGCTCGTTCACCTGCACATCTACCAATGTGATATATGCCATCATGTGCCAGCAATGCCCCTCTGCCATGTACATTGGCCAAACCGGACAGTCTCTACGCAAAAGAATTAATGGACACAAATCTGACATCAGGAATCATAATACTCAAAAACCAGTGGGAGAACACTTTAACCTGTCTGGCCATTCTATGACAGACATGCGGGTGGCTATCTTAAAACAGAAAAACTTCAAAAACAGACTCCAACGAGAGACTGCTGAGCTGGAATTGATATGCAAACTAGACACAATCAACTCAGGATTAAATAAAGACTGGGAATGGCTGAGCCATTACAAACATTGAATCTATCTCCCCTTGTAAGTATTTTCACACTTGCTTCTTATCAAACTGTCTATACTGAGCTATCTTGATTATCACTTCAAAAGTTTTTTTTCTCTTACTTAATTGGCCTCTCAGAGTTGGTAAGACAACTCCCACCTGTTCATGCTCTCTGTATGTGTGTATATATATCTCCTCAATATATGTTTCACTCTATATGCATCCGAAGAAGTGGGTTGTAGCCCACGAAAGCTTATGCTCTAATAAATTTGTTAGTCTCTAAGGTGCCACAAGTACTCCTGTTCTTTTTGCGGATACAGACTAACACGGCTGCTACTCTGCAACACAGTTGTAGTGACTCTGCAGTGTGAAAAGTAACTGATTGTTATGAGAAATAAGCAAACAGCTTGGTCAGTACACAAAGGAGTTGTCGGAGAGCCATTTGTATGGAGTCACGTCTCTGAGCACAGTTTTACTTTGAAACACTCAGTTTTGTTTTCTCTTTTTACTGGTTAAAAAGATCTTGACAATTTTGTAAGCTGTATCTCTCTCAAAATATTTATCTTTAAATGCCTAGTGTTTGTCATTAAAACTGTCAGGCAAATCAGGTAGTTTGACTAATGTGTAAGATTTTAGCCTAGCTAGAGATCTTCCCTGTCTTACAAGGCATTTAATTTTGAAGGAACTCATTTTTCTGTGGTTACCAGAAATAACACTGACTCATACTCATTTTCATGGCTGGACTACCTGCAAACCTTCATTACCAATATGTATTATTTTCCTAAGTGAAGTGCCATTTCCAGCTCCTTCCTTAAAAGAACTGTATCTAGCAAATATGTTTGGTAAATATCCCTTTCTCCCTATGCAATCCCTGTGTAGACTCTAAATAGATATATTTCAGAACACAATTTAGTTTATGGTGAAAACATAGTTCATGTGAAAACAATTGAGAAGTATCCCAGCCAATTACATTTTATTTTCTACTTTTCTCATGAATCTTCTTTCTCACATTATCAGAATTGAAATGAAGGATAGCATGGTACGATTTATTTGTTGTACCTGTGACTGTACCTAAACTTGTGACTGTACATGGACCACTGAGAGAAACTGTTTCTGTAGGAGAATTGAAATAAAAATTCCCTCTTCCTTCCAAGAGCTTAGAGTGTGAGATTTCAAATTTATCTCATACCTACTGAACAGGGGCCGATACAGAATATGGAGCCACCACTCAAAGTTCAAAGGCAGTAACTTGGTAGTCGTCTTCTCATCTCTCCACTAGCCCCACAATAACTTTAACAGTTTTCCATTTGAGCTTTTTGCTCATATTGGTTGAACTGTATAGCTAATGGATCACCGTAACTTCTTCTGGAGAAGGCTCCCTTCTCTCTCCCACCTCCCAGTGAACTCCTAAACACCCTGGGCCACTTACATATGTTTGCAGGTAATTCTTGTTTCCTCCTGTCACTTCTGCTTTTGTCTGTTAAATCAGTCTTGCTGTCTGTGGCAGTGATGGTCATGCCTTTGTACAAGCTGTATTCTGAGTCCCTCCCAGAAAGCTCTATTCTAAGCCTTCTGTTCACTCTCTTTCCCACTGCTGCATCTCCACCCCCCGATTTTATTTTCCTCTGTCCTCTTATTTGTTTTATGATGCTGTCCAGCTCCATCCTTTCTGTCTTGTCTTTCTCAGTTGCAAGGTGAGCAAAGCCATTCAGCTGTGATAGTGTTGAAGGCATGTAGTTTTTTGACATGTCTTAATGAGTTCATTGCACTTCAGCACTAGCCACCCCAATTGGTATGATAGAGAAAGAGTTTACACAACCTTCCATTTCTAATAAAACATCCTCAAAAGAACTTGACATTAAGAAATTCAAGTAGCTCTGGACTCCGAGTGACAAACTGCACACCTCTGTGTCCTTTGCAAAACAATACATCTTAAAATACATCTCGTGAATCAAGTCTAAAGAAAAATTATTTTCCAATGAGTTTAACGACTTACTCCTTTGACTCTCGTAAAGTTATATTTTTAAGTTGGCTAGGATGGAGGAAACCAAATAGAGTAGATACCTCCTGGAATCCCTCGCATAAAACAGAATCTTGAAAAGTGACTAATCAGATGGGAACTTCAAATGTATTTCAGCAGGGAGACTGCTTTGACCTGCTTCATTGTTGACCTGCTCATCTAGAGGGCCTTTGGTTTTGCTCCTTTCAGATTCATCTGTCCTTGAGTTTTTTGGTTTTAAGATCATCTTTGGCATCTCTGGCTTTGTTGGTTTGTAACTCATCTACAGGGTCTTCAGTGTTGCTGATTTCAAGAAAAGTTTATCTTGAAATACGATCAGCTACTACTACAGGTACAACTTCAATGGTATGCACAAATCATTTTCCTGACTTAAGCATGAGTCTGTCATTGTTTGCTGAACTGAGGTGCAATTCTTGACTTTACGCCAGACTTCAGGATTTGATCAGGAAGTTTACAGAATGATAGCTTCTGCTGCTTAGGATCTTTAGAGTAGTTTGTTAATAACAATCTTTTTCTTTCTAAAACCAGACTTGCATTTGTATTTATGGTTTTCATTTTAAAATACCTTCCGGTATGAGAATAACTAAGTTGGAAGTATAGGCCTAAATAAAGTGTGTTTTTGTGCTGCTGAATTTTATCCTTCAGCTGTGAGGGTAATCCTAAACATGCTGTTTTTCCCCCCTGTGCAGAATCTAGTAGAAATAGGCAGACCTAGAGTGGGGTGGGCTAGGGAGAAGTCACAGCAGGCAGACACATCTCTCAGTGTCCCACAGCAAGAGGAGGCTATGGAAACACACGACTTTTCCCAATAGCAGCCCTGGCAGTGCTGGAGCATGCCCAGGTAGGAAACGTCTGCTGCTACCAGACACTGGGCTGGCCATGCTCAAATGTTGTGCGATTTTGCAAAGGCACTGCAGGACAGGTGGGTGTGGGTCCCCTGAAACTCCTATAAAAATGGCTGATGGCCAGGGGTGGTGTTAGACACATGCAGCCTATGCAATTGCATCAACCCTGAGTCACCCTTGCCATGGTGACTGACTCAGTTACTGGCTGGTCAAGGAGGCTGGGAGTGGGGAGGGTAAGCTGGGAATAGGACTTGAAAAGGGAAATGGGGAGTGGAGTAGAAACCAGTTGGTTGGTGGTAACAGATGACAGTGATTCAATGAGGTGGGGCTCCAGAATCAAATGGGGGAGGAGATGGCAGTAGCAGATGAATAGCTGGAGCAGCAGTCAAGGGGCCCATGAACTTTGGAGGGCCCCTGCAGGCTCGGAGCTGTTCAGACACACAATAGGCTGCTGGCACCATTGTTTGCAGCCTGCTGCAGTGCACTGGTCCCCACTGTTCACATTTGAATTTTCCCACAAGTGGGGCCTCCAAAACAGTTATTCTGCCACAAATTCTGAGGAGTGAGACCGCCAATGGCAGAGCTTCTGTTTTGGTCGGAGGCCCATCCTCCCTTTCCATTGCCCAGGCACATTCAAATGCAGGTAGCAGGAATCGGCACGCTACTCTTCCTGGCAGCTTTGACTCTAGCTCTGGTGGCAGCAGCAGCGATGGTTCGCTGCTCTGCCTCCCGCAACAGCAGTTCTGACTTTGGCAGGTGCAGTGGTGATGGCTCTAGTGGCAGCAGCACTCGTGCGGGGCCTGGAGCAAAGGGAGCAGATGCCATGGCATGGAGCTGGGCTGAGAGGAGTGAGTTTATTTGAATGTGGGACACTCGAGGGAGCCCACAAATAAAACCTACCCAAGGGCCCATCTTTTTGTTGTTCTGCCACTGGGAAAAGATGGCAGGGGTGTGCGTGTGAACCAGATGGAACCCAAGTCAACATTTGCTGACCCTGCTGATGGTTAAATCTGCCACTGTCCCATAGCTCTCGTTGAATCACTGTCTTCTGTTTCTCTCCCCGTCAGCCAACTGGCTTCTATTCCACTCCCCATTTCCCGTTGCCAAGTCCTATTCCCAGCCTATACTCCCAACTCCCAGTCTTCTTGCCCAGTCAATTCCAGTATCTCTCCCTGCATCTGTCTCACCACATTCCTTGTCCTAGTCTACTCTTTTTCCTTTCCTTAATCTCACTTTTGTCCCTTTTCCAATCACATCAGACTACTAATTTGCTGTCAAACTCGGGGGATGTATCTAGTGGGGTTTCGCAGGAGTCTGTCCTGAGTTCGGTACTATTCAATATTTTCATTAAAGACTTGGGTAATGGAAGGGAGGGTATGCTTATAAAATTTGCACATAACACCAAACTGGGATGGGTTGCTCCACTTTGGAGGACAGGATTAGATTTAAAAATGACCTTGGCAAATTGGAGAATTGGTCTGAAATCAACAAGATGAAATTCAGTAAAGACAAGTGTAAAGTGCTACACATAGGAAGTGCACAACTACAAAATGGGGGAATAACTGGCTAGGCAGTTCTACTACTGAAAAGGATGTGGGGGTTGTAATGGTTCACAAAATGAGTCAGTAATGTGATGCAGCTGCTAAAAAGGCTAATAACATTCTGGGTTGAAATAACAAGATTGTCATATGTAAGACACGGGAAGTAATTGCCCCACTCTACTCAGCACTGGCAAGGCCTCTGAGTTGGTTCCAGTTCTGAGCACCACACATGGAAGTCAGATTTGGACAAAGACAGGAGGTGGGGAGGGGGGAGGAAGAGACCTGATAAAGAGGATGGTGATCAGTTGTTCTCCATGTCCACTGGGGTTGAACAAGAAATAATTTGCAGCAAGAGGGATTAAGGTTAGTCATTTGGAAAATGTTCTAAGTATAAAGATAGTTAAGCACTGGAATAGGCTTTCAAGGGAAGTTGTGGAATCCCCATCTTTGGAGGTGTTTAAGAACAGGTTGAACACCTGTCAGGGATGATCTGGGATACTTGGTTCTGCCTCAGTGCAAGAGGCTGGACCTCTGAAGGTCCTTTCCAGCCCTATCTCTCCATGATTCTATATTTTCTTGTCCATGCTGCATGAGTGCCAGTAGTCACCGAAGCAAAGGAAAGACAAGCTCCCTGCTTTCCATTCTGATGGCCAGCCTGGAGCAGCAGTTACAGGGAAAATACTTCTGAGCCCTTGTAGCCGTAGGCTGGAGTGTGCTCAGATGCTCTGTGGGGATGGTATGTGTGCAATCCAGGCGTATGCAGGAACTGTGAGGGGATGGAGCATGCTCAGTGAGGGAATGTAACTGCTAAAATCTAAAGTCTGTACTTAAAATATGTGAACTGCAGTTTTTCATAGGTTTATAACTTGGCCAAATGTGGGTGGATTTTCAGAGGGATGGCAAAAGGCACATCCCTGACCGAAAGGCCACTCCCCTGCCAAATTTAATCTCCCTGCTTGAAAGCATGGGGGCATTAGAGCTTCTCTCTTTTTTTGTAACGTGGGCAAAACATATTTTCCCTTAGCCTAATTCTTGGAAAAGGCTAAATTGTTTTGGCTGAAATTTTCCAAAACAATCCAGCCTTAGGCAGAAATCCCACATGTAAAATTTCAGACCAAGTGGCTAAAATTTGGCGAACTTATAAATAACTGAAAACAGGGGTTTATAATGGAAGTGTAAGTCAATTTTAAATATAGATGGTATTTGTGAGCCTGGCTATAATCTGCAGCACAACACTAGAAATTTATCTTTCAGCTCAGAGTGCTCATTGTTTTTTCATATAGATGTATTACTGTACTTGATTCTGTCCCCAGTGGATGCTGCTACGTTGTCAGGGCCGGCTCCAGGCACCAGCCCACCAAGCTGGTGCTTGGGGCGGCACCTGGAGGCGGGCGGCGCTGCGCTCCGGCCCGAGAGCGGAGCCCCGGCCGGGCTCGCCGCCCTCCCCCCAGCGCAGCCTCTGGCCGCCGGGGAGAGCGGAGCCCCGGCGGGGCTCGCCGCCCTCCCCCCGGCGCAGCCTCTGGCCGGAGCGGCAAAAAAGCCTGGGGCGGCAAAAAAGCCAGAGCCGGCCCTGTACGTTGTTTGCTTTTTTAAAAAAATGGGGGTGTAATTCCCCTTGCTCTGCCAGAGGCAGCACAGGAGCTTTCATGTAATGCAGTCTGCTTTAAAAATAAATAAATCCTCTAATTCATTCTGGTGGATCTTTTAATGCTAGAACTCCAGGTAATCTCAGTTCCTAATGCCCTATTCCTTTCTGATTGGATCTGATAATGTTTTGGAAAGGCTCCACTGATTGTTCAGGAATCCCACAGTGTGATAAATTTCAGTACTACAATGAGCCACATGGGGGGCGGGAGGGGAATCATTTCCCTTGTTTTTGGGGAAAAAAGGATAAACCTTAGTCTAGCAGCTATTAGTGTCCATTCCCAACCTTAAAAGACTACTATGATGATAGTAACATCTGGAGCTTCTTTACCTAGCATCTTTCATCAGTTCTTTCACATTTCTTCATATATTTTAATAATAAAATATTTTAATAATATCTAATGTATCAGTACCTCTTAGTGCTTTCCATTTGACTGTCTTAAAGTACCTACAAAGCAGCCATGAATGATTTAGGAATTCAGCATCCCTGTGTTATCTTCATTTTACAGATTGGGGAATAAGCATAAATATTAAGTAACTTGTGCAGTGTCTCAAATGGAAGTCTGTGGTAGAGTTGGGAATAGACCCCAGTGTAGAGCTGCAAGTAGAATGAATATCTGCTGAATTTCTCTCCTGTGTGTTTGAACCACTCCTTAACAAGGACATCAGGGATCCAAATGTCTGTCTTTAACCCTATTCTCCACCACTTCAGTTAGTTTCCCTTGATTTACTATATGCAGTTGCATCAAATCTTCCTTGCTTTCACTAGGATTCCTAGGGTGTTTCTTTGGGCTCCTGTACAACTTAAGAAGCATTCTATGTACCTTATGTAAGCATCTATCAAAGCTGAAGACTTACTGACCAACTTTCAGAGTCTGATTCCTTTTTCAAACAAGCAGTTTTTATTTTATTTGCAGATTGATTAATAAGGTAATTAGAATCTACCTGGCTCTGACTGTCGCTGCAAACTGCTGCTTCAAAAAGAGAGGCCTGACTTAAAAAATAAAAATTTGTTCCCTCCATGTTTTTAGCAGAGGTCTATCCTATACTGGTTTCTCTGGATGTCTCTTGGGAGAAAGAAGCTGACCAGGGTAGACATTTTATTGTTATCTGTAGGTTTGTTGACTGAGACCTGATAAAATTGTGGCTGCTTTTTTACGTTCTGTCAATAGGAAAACTTCTGAGTTAAAAATTGGCCTACACTGAAGTACTAAGAACGGGAAAAGCTATATTAAAAAAAGTGCAAGAGTATGAGCTTAGTATGAGCTTGAAGGAAAACTGCCTTTTTCTAGTTAGTCAAATATTATCTTCTTCACTTCTAAAACAAAGGGCACAATTATTGTCCCTTGCAGAAAACCCAAGTATACAAGTTTTGTATGGAGGATGGGGGAAACAGAGTGTCCTTTGCCCCACCTAAAGCTGAAGCGAAGAGTAGCTCTGGTCATCTATGTACTGCTGGTCTTTGTAGTTTGTGAAGTAATGTAACTTCTTTACCAGAACTCCCTTCAATGCAGCTTGAGGGAGCACTGCCCCATAGCATGTCCAGTGGTGAACAGTGGGGTCAGTGTTTTGTTCACATTTTCTTCTTGGCCTGTTCCTTCTTGTAGTGGAACCATAGAGGTTCCAGTGCTCTTTGGACCTTGAATGCCAATGACAGGATGGCAGGATTTGACTGTTAACCAGATGAGACACACTGACTGATTTTTCCCTCCAAATAGTCATATGGTGTCACATTCTGAGGTTCAATCTAGACCAGTGAAGGGTTGTTTCACACCAGCCACACAACCGTGGGTGCCTCTCAGCATTTTGCTGTTGTAGCTTCCAACCTAGACCACTCACAAACAGACTACCAGCATGCAGGTCACACTCTGAGTGTCGGTGTATAGCTACAGCCCTGGTCCACCAGCTCTGACCCCAGTAGCCTGTTAGCCACATTCCAGTCACAATCTGGCTTCCAGCAGCCCTGGTTACTACTTGCAGGGTGACCCCAACACACTGAGTCTAGAATTTTCTCCCTCTCCTGGACAGTTCAGATATTAAAGGTCCGTTGCCCTTTAAAGGGTCAGTATTCAACAGTTTGCTTCTTTAACTGGAGTTACCAAACAGTTCAATTTAAACACAGCACTGGATTAGTTTAGTTTAAAAATAAAACAAGTTTATTTAATTACAGAAAGGAGGTTTTAAGTGAGTACAAGTATAAGGTATTAAAGTCAGAAATGGATACAAGAAAAATAAAGATAAAACACTTCCTTGTAGCTAAAACTTAACAAACTAGACTTGGTTCAAAGTCAAATCCTTACCATAGGTTCCCAGCAACATGGATGACCAAATTCTCAGGTCAGGATCTCCCTCCAAAGTCAAAGGGCTGGTTTCTTTGTTGTCTTAGGTGAAACAGAGAGAGACTGGGGTGTTTTTGGCCCTCACTTTTGTAGTCCAGTCACCCTTTGAAATGCATTTTCCGGAGGGTTACTCCTCAATAAAATTCATTCCAGCTGTGAAGAAGGAGGCATGGAGTCTCTTGGTGAAAGAGGTTCCATGTTGTTGTTTGCTAAAATGCAGATCTATCTGTTTCTGCCTCTCTTTTTTGCCAAAGATTGGCCACTTGACCAGTGATTGCCCATTAACTTTAACACTTGACTAAAGGCATCAGCTTGTCCTTTGTTGTTGAGAAATCGGTTTAACTGCTCCCCAGACTTGTCTGGTAAACACATTGTAGTCATAATTTCAGCTCATGTTCATAACTGTTAGTACGCATTTCATACATATACAACACAAGAATATTGATGATCCACGTCTTAGTTTTTTCATACTTTACAAGCCATATTTTGCACAAAGATTATTACAATAATGCATAGGTGTGTGAATATAATGGTGCTTTTGGTCACAATAAGTTTATTTATTTTTTTTAGAAAAACAAACAAAAGGGAGTCCCTAAATGCTTAAGAAAACTGATTTTTTTTTTTATATGGGAGCAACTAAGAGGAGTATCAAACTAATTATTAAAATTGTCTCAAAGTTTCTGATCTAGAAAAATATATGAATAACCTGATTTTTCAAAAGCAACTTCTGAATTAATCTGCCTCAATTGTTGAATGTCAATCTTGAGATCCCTCCAAAGGGGGCTTGATTTCAGAAAATGCCGAACATCTACCCTCTGAAAATTAGACTCCTTTAGGGTGCCTCAAGTTGGGGACACAAAATCATTAGTCAAGTGAAATGAGCAACGAAACCCTTGGCCTACAGCCTTACTACAATAGAGGAAACTGAGAGAACACACTGTTTCAACCACTTTTGGATCTTTATCAAATATGGGATATGCAAAAATACACTTCCCATCTGAAGTATAATATGTCTGGCTTGCAATTAAAACAGTCTAAAAAGGATTTGCTGAAACTGCTTCTTAAAATACTTATTTACCAAGCTGTTTTACTCTTCTGAATATCCAGAAAATGTTCTTAAAAGTCTTATTCCATATCCTATACAAATCCTTTGTGTTCTCCAAAATAACTCTCTGAAGTAGTATCTGTGCTAATTGCCAGAGAGCCATAGTCCTGCTCTGCCTGTGTATACATATAGTGCTATATAGTCAGTGTTAACTGACAAGACCATTCTGCTGTTTTAAACACCTTCTGAAAAACACACAAACATGCAGTACTATTGGAAGCAGCTAAAAGATGCTGTTTGAATAACCATGGTTGGTACTTAGTAATATAAAGTTCAGAGGAGAAGGTTGTAGGGTGTTAGCAGGCAAGTCCTTAAAGAAAGCTCCTATTTGCTATATATTCTTAGATATGCTTATGTAAACCTTCCGTTGGCTATGGCCACTACAAATCTCTAAATTGTTTTCCCTAAAATATTTGCAAAATCTGTGGGGCTGGAGAAGGAGAGAGCCAAGGATTAGTTAGCAAATTCATTCCACACAAAACATGTGTTGATGTTTAAAACTATTCAATAATATAATTATTTCATGAAGTGTTGTTTAAAAGGAAAAAAAACTCTCCCCACCACATATTCCTGAGATCTTTCATTCTTCTCTTAACACAATCCCTGTGGCCTGGTTTTGCTGTATCCTGAAGTGTCTCCCTTTCTCTCCCTGCCTGCCTCCCTCCATCCCCGAGTCCTCGGATGAAGAAACAAAAATTTTAAAAACCAAGTGAGTTTTATCTCGTTCCTGTGTAATATCTTTGTCAAATTAATCCAATCACACAGGCTAAAGTCTATTAGCAGGATGTTTCTGTTAACAACAACATTTTAAATGGCCAGGCTTGGATTGCAGAGTTAATGCCCTATTGAGATGAACAGAGGCAACTCCGACCTTTTTAGAGAGCTGTTGTTTCAGGATGTCTGGCTGCAGCAGCATACTTTTGTCTGTGCTTGTGAGGAAATGTAGGATAGCTCACTTGCAGTTATGTCATCTGTGAATTAGTCCCCTACCCTCTTAACTCAAAGATAAATATAACTCAGAGCAGCTTGTGAATTGTGTGTCTGTGTTGTGGGGTAAGATGAACCTCTGTGCCTTGACTCTAATGTTAATGAGCCTTAGGTTCACAAAGGGAGTCCAACACAAAGATGTCAGTTATCAAAAAGTAAATACAAATTGAATATATTTAGAGCTCTCTGAGACAAACCAGTAATAAAATGCACACATTAAAAAAAAATAGAAGAAAAATATCACTATTTACAGCTCCATAACGGAATGTGCAGTCCTGCTTTGGGCCAGAGCAGATTTTTCTAGGATACAGTTCTCTGGTGTTCGATTATTTGTCAGTCTGTTTTAAATAAATAAAATAAAGTACTCTGAATCATAAAATCTAGTTGTATTAGCCCCATTTTTTGGAAACAGCTATGCAGGCAAATTTTGTTAGAAACGGGTTTTACCTTCCCATTTGTGTGTATTCAAGTTAATGCTCCTCTTGTTAGGATAATGAATCAGCTATCCCCAGGTCCAATTTCAGTGGCTAATGGCATGACATGGAATTGCTTCCAAAATTAATAGTTCAGGTATCTAGGAACAGGATTCACACTAATGATGATGTTTTATGTTGTTTGTCTATCTTTATATTGCTATCTAATTCAGCAGATCAGTCTTGTCAGAGTTTCAGCCATCTCTTTCATTTCTTGCAAGGTTGTACACAGCTTTACTTCTTCATACGTGAACACATTGGGTAGACAGTCTTCAAACAGCCTTTTTCTGATGCTGTCACTGGTCCATTTTCTCCAGTCTGGGTTTCAGAATAAATTTTTATATATTCTAGTTCACTTGGTAGGCTAAACTGAATGGTTGTCTTCTTGATTAAGGCAAAAATAATCCAAGATGATGGCAAGACTCTTTCAAGATGGCCAGATTTCCTTCTTTCTCCCATGCTTAGACATTTTACTTCTTGGTGCCATGTTCATTGTAGCACTGCTGTAACTTTATTATTGGTATTTGTGAACTTCTCATAGCTACCAAGTCAGATGGTGCACGTGAAATCTAATTTACACAAATATAACTTGGCGCAGTCTTCTGATGATACACAGAATCCTAAAAAAATGTTTCACTAAAAATGTAGCTGTACAAGTAAGTCATTGTGTGTATTTGCGAGCTCACCCTTAATGTTACACTCTGTGCTGTAACTAGAACTCTTAATACAGTGGTAGGTAGAAATATTTTTAGATCTCTGACATATAGTGCAAGAAAGTCAAACTTCGCTAGATACTATCCTAGAAATATGTCCCTAACTCAGTTTTCTTTTAAAATTAAAAGATCTACTTGCTTATTCAAATGTAGCCATCATTGTGACCTTTAAGTAAAATATTAAAATTGTTTTAAGGTGCCAGTAGACATTCATACCATAGTGATGAGTGTGGAATAAGAACCTAGATAGATAGGTTGCTGTGTAAAGTTCTCTTCCGTCTGTCCTTCCTCCCCTCCCTTCCCACCCGCACTTCTCCATTATTCTATGCTTTGTAAAGTGCAATGTACTTTTATGACACTCCAGTAATACAAAATTTGCTTCTTAACAGGCAAAGCGAAGGCTGGAACTAGGAGAAAGTGGTCACCAATATCTTGCTGAAGGATTAAAAACCCCAAAAGGAAAAGGAAGAGCTGCAACAAGAAGTCCAGATAGTCCAAAAAGTAAGGAAACTTTTGTTATGCTCTGTGGTGTGTGGCTTAAAGCTATATTGGACTTCCTTTATGATGTCTTTTCCTAAAAACCCAACAGCCAAAGGCCTTGTCTGTAGAGGAACATTCAGGAAAATTAATCCAAATTAACTAAAGATGTGCATTTAAAGCAGATTCGTTAAACCAGTGGCTCTCAACCTTTCCAGACTATTGTACCCCTTTCAGGAGTCTGATTTGTCTTGCCTACCCCTAAGTTTCACATCACTTAAAAACTACCGGCTTACAAAATCAAGACACAAAAATACAAAAATGTCACAGCACACTGTTATTGAAAAATTGCTTACTTTCTCATTTTTACCATATCATTATAAAATAAATCAATATAAATATTGTACAGTACTTATATTTCAGTGTATAGAATATAGAGCAGTATAAACAAGTAATTGTCTATATGAAATTTTAGTTTGTACTGACTTTGCTAGTGTTTTTTATATAGTCTGTTGTAAAACTAGGCAAATATCTAGATGAGTTGATGTACTCTCTGGAAGACCTCTGCGTAACCCCAGGGGTATGCCTACCCCTGGTTGAGAACCACTGAGTTAAACCACATTAAACCTGTTTAGCTTCATTTAAAACAAATGGAGGCCTCTTTAATTCTGAATGAGACTGCCCACAAAGGGGTTTAATGTGGCTTAACTAAACTGCTTTAAATCCACAGCTTTAGTTAATTTGGATTAGCTCACCTTAGTGTCCCTGTGTCGACCCTGAATCTGCCAAAGGAATAGGTACAAATTGCCTCCTTTTGTGAGTGGGTGGATGAATATATCTCCATAGGAAAGACACAATATTCTTTAATTTCAGGATACTCTTAGTGCCCACTTCTAGGTTAGATTTCAGATTGACTAAGGCTTTGTCTACATTACCACTTTTGTTGGTAAAACTTTTGTTGGTCAGGGGTGTGAGAAAACACACTCCTGACCGACAAGTTTCACCAGAAAAAGTGCTGGTGTGGACAGCGCTATGTTTGCAGGAGAGGGTCTCCTGCAGACCTAGATAATGCCGGTCATTGGGGGTGGTTTAATTATGCCGGCAGGAGAGCGCTCTCCTGCCAGTGAAGAGGGACTACAGGAGAGACCTTATAGCAGCAGAACTGTAGCGGTACAGCTGTTCCACTGTAAGGTCCGTAGTGTAGACATAGCCTGACTTTTACAATTAGATGTGGGAACGTAGACACTGCCATACTGGATCAGGCCAGTGATCCATCTTGCGTAGAGCCTTCTCAGAGAGTAGCTGGTACCAGAAGCTTTGAAAGAAGGTGCGAGAAACCCAATAGTGGAAAACTGTGGTATAATCTGCCCATAGGGGAATCTTCTTCTTAACCCTTTTTGGTTACTGGCTGGCTTATTGTCCTGATGCAAGAGTTTGAAACGTTTTGTATTCTCTGTATCTTCAGAGATTACAAGACCAACAAAATCAGGGTGTGCAGCACCAAATATAGAAATAGTTTGGAATACTACTTAGTTCTTCAAGTGCTTGCTCATGTCAATTCCAAAGTACGTGTGTGCTTGTCCCGAGCACGGCCGCCAGAAAATTTTTCTCTCAGTGGTATCTGTCAGGTCGAGCTCTGGTGCCCCCTGGGTTAGCACGCTCATAGTGCCAGTATAAAGGGGCCCGCCGACCTGCATCCCCCAGTTCCTTCTTACCACCTGCGACAGTCGGTGAAACTACCTCGTCCTTATATTTGCAAGTACACCTTCAGTGGACTTTATTTCTACTTGGTGCATATAGTTACCATTATTGTAGTTGTTAGAACAGTTAGTTAGGTTAACAAACCCCACTTTGTGGCACTGAGTACTTCAGCCTCTGTTAGGAGTGCCCTGGCGATTCTTAGGGAGCCTCAGCACCCGTCGTCACCCCCGGCACCAAGAACGGACGTTGTTTCTGCTTCTCAGGAACCTCAGCACCCCCCGTCATCTCCGGCACCAAAGAAAACCATTCCAACCAGGGAGGTTCAGGTCTACCCTTACCTCGACTGGCTGATCAGAGGTTGCACCAAGACCCAGGTGGAGACAAATGTAAAGTTAATGCAGTCAGTTTTCCAGGACTTAGACCTGTTGATAAATATCCAGAAGTCTACTCTCTCCCCCGTTCGAAGGACAGAATTCATCCTGACGATTCTCGACTTGGTCCAAGCCAGAGCCTTCCTCCTGGAAGCCCAGTTCTGAGCAATAGAGGCGCTCATAGAAGCCTCAGAAACCACCCCATCACATTACAAGAAACTGCCTAAAGCTCCTAGGCCATATGGCTTCATGCACCTATGCGGTGCAACATGCGAGGCTGTGGCTCAGACTTCTTCAGGCTTGATTGGCGTATGCACTGGGCCGACATCACTTAGACATGGTCATCACACTTCCTCCACCAGTGATCGCCTCCCTTCTTTAGTGGTTGGTTCCATGGGCAGTGTGTGCAGGAGTCCCATTCTTGAGACCCCAACCGTGAATGTGTCTCATCACAGACACTTCGGCAGTGGGCTGGGGAGCTCATTTGGGGTCCTTTAGAACTCAGGGCCTCTCGCTACACATCAACGTCAGGGAGCTCAGGGTGGTTCGCCTAGTCTGCCAGGCGTTCCAACCTCTCCTGAAGGGCAAGTGTGTTTCGGTTCTTATAGACAACACGATAGTGATGTTTTATGTAAACAGGCAGGGTAGAGCATATTCCTCTCACCTGTGCCAGGAAACTCTTTTCTTCTGGGAATTTTCAGTAGCCCACTTGATCCATCTTGAACCCTTCTATCTCCTGGGGTCACAGAACTAGCTAGTGGATCACCTCAGCAGAGCCTTCTCCAATGGTCATCCGTCCAGATGTCGGGAAAGGCCTCTTCCAGAAGTTGGGGACTTTCCAGATAGATCTGTTTGTGACAAGGCACAACAGGGCTTGGAGAGATTATACCCCCAGGTACAGCAGCCACTCCCTCCCAGGACCGCAACTTGGTGTTGGCCAGGCTAATGGGACCTCTCTTTGAACCGCTGGCAACATGGGTGGCGGGTATAATAGGCATGGGGAGGTGGCGGGGGGAGTCCAGAGAGATTACTGATGAACCCAGGAAGCTGAATACCAGATACCACCTCCTCAGCCACTCTGGAACCTGTATGGGGTTAATGAAAGCGCAAGTTCTTTGGGAAGAGACGCTGCGGCTTTTCCCAGGTGGCTTGGGGTCTGAGGAGGGGAGAGTAGGGAAGGCATGGCTGTGGCTGGCCCAGGGCTCCTCCAGGCAAGGAGAGGGTGTGTTCGGGGCTCTTCCAGGTGGGGGGGGGGGAGGCTCATTGCTCCGGCCACAGAGGGGGCAGGGGGCCCGGGGGCTCCGGAGGGGGGGGGGGGGGGGGGCTCGTGTCTGGGGGGGGGGGGGGTGGGGGGGCACGGACAGAAGGGGCGAGCTGGGGGCTAGCGTTCCTCCTCTACTTATCCTGGAAGGTGGCCTTCCTGGTGGCCATTACTTCTACCAGAAAGGTCTTGGAGATCCGAGCCCTTTCGTCGGAACCACTATATACAGTTATCTTCAAGGACAAGGTTCAGTTGCGGCTACATCTGGCCTTCCTTCCAAAGGGGGGTCTCACAATTCCATAGTAACCAGGATGTCTTCTTACCAGTCTTCTATCCGAAACCGCAAGTCAACAGAGAGGAACAGAGACTCCACTCGCGGGATGTCAGACGTGCACTAGCTTTCTACATAGAAAGGACTAAGTAATTTCGGAAATCTACTCAGCTTTTCGTAGCCATTGCCTTTCATTCTGTCTGCCTTCCAGTCTCGGCCCAGAGAATTTCTTTGTGAATCACTTCCTATATCTGCACATGCTATGACCCGGCGAAGGACCCCTCTCCTCTTACCCTGATGGCGCATTCTACAAGGGCTCAAGCATCTTCAGCAGCGTTTGTGGCTCAAGTTCCTATACGGGATATGCGTAGAGCGGCATATGGTGTCGTGTCAGTCCACACCTCTCATTACGCCATCACCCAGCAGCTAGAGACGACTCAGGTTTCAGCCGAGTGGTATTACAATCAGCATGCCAATGAACTCCGAACCCTCGACCTGTGCAACTACTTGGCAGTCACCTACTTAGGCACTGACATGAGCAATCACTCGAAGAAGAAAAACGTTATTGACCTTCCGTAACTGTTGTTCTTGGAGATGTGTTGCTCAAATCCATTCCACCCCCACCCCTGGCCTGCCCCTCTGTCAGATTAGCCGACGAGAAGGAACTGAGGGGGCTACAGATCAACGGGCACCTTTATACTGGTGCTATGAGCGCATGACCCCAGAGGGCATCAAAAGCTGACCTGACAGATACCACTGAGGGAAAAACTTTCTGGCAGTGGTGTTCAGGGTGAGCACACACCTACTTTGGAATGGCCATGAGCAACACATCTCCAAGAACAACAGTTACGGAAGGTTAGTAACACCTTATTATTATTTAAACTGGCCTCTGAAAACGCATCTGTGAAATGAATAGATGCCACCATTTGTTCATGGAAAAAACACTTAGTTATGTGCCTGTACAAATATAGATTTGTTTTGCAGTTACGATTGTGTGCCACTGGAAAACTTGTCAATTAATTTTCTGGGCATATAGAAAATATGTCCCTCTCACTTTCCAGTGAGAGTCAGTTAGTTGCTGATTCATGGTTTAAGACCAGTAAAGTACAGCACTCTTCCCTAGTTTTCCCTCACTACTTTCATATCATTGTGAGGGTAGTGAGGGCAAATTGGGGGAAAACTCTGTACTTTACTGGTTTTAAGGAGTTATTATAAGGTTAAGGAGAAATAATATATAGCCTTGGATGCATGATTATTAACTGTCTGTAAATTTGGTGTAAATCTCATTGATTCATGTGAATCGTCTGTAAATTAAGGAAACTGTCATTTGGTACACCTACTGAAGAACACCAAAGTTATGGTTAATTGCCTGTGAAACCCTTAAGTTATCTGTTACCTTAAAAGAGGGACAATCAACCCATGAAGAAAACTGGCTAGCAGCCTGATAAAGGGTAGGTAGTTGGTGTTGCTGCCAAGACAAAAGTATACCGAAATATTGTTAAAAAAATTATGTTGCCATACTTTGCATAGTCTTAAACTTTCATTATGCATTATCCATTAAGCTAATGGGAAGTACACGGGTGTAGTTTTTTTAAATTGAGTCCATGTGCCTTGTTCTTTAGAGAGATGCACTATGAAACCATATAAATATCCAATGGTAGGGTTTGTGCTAATGCGAATGTAGGTAGTTTCTGCAAAACATTTTGTTGCTTCAAATGCCCATTTCAAAACTGAAATGGGAAAACTGATATGAACAGCAGCTAACAAACTCGTTTCTTTCCTCTTCCTTCCTTTTTTATATTCATTTTTCTTCCAAGCTCCAAAATCTCCTTCAGAAAAGACTCGGTATGATACATCACTTGGTCTTCTCACGAAGAAGTTCATTCAGCTGCTGAGCCAGTCCCCAGATGGGGTCGTGGATTTGAACAGAGCAGCAGAGGTCCTCAAGGTGCAGAAACGGAGGATTTATGATATCACCAATGTACTGGAAGGCATCCATCTCATTAAGAAGAAATCCAAAAACAACATTCAGTGGATGTGAGTATTCACCATCCTTCTCCAGCTGATTGCACTGTTATAAAGTGGCAGTGTTTCCCGTCTCTGCTTCCAGCCTCACACTCCTGCTCCCAGCAATCGTCCAACAGACTTTCCAAAAATAGAAAAGCCTTTTAATGTTATTTACTTAAGATAAAAACAACGAGGAGTCCTTTTGGCACCTTAGAGACTAACAAATGTATTTGGGCATAAGCTTTCGTGGGCTAAAACCCACTTCATCAGATGGGTTTTAGCCCCCGAAAGCTTATGCCCTAATACATTTGTTAGTCTCTAAGGTGCCACAAGGAAGCCTCGTTGTTTTTGCTGATACAGAATAACACGGTTACCACTCTGAAACCTGTTACTTAAGATAGCTTTTTACTATCTGATAGGCCTCTCGTAAGAAATTCTTGTATTAAATGGTGCCACAATACAAGGTGCCTTCTCTGAGAAGCTTGGTTTATATTGGCATCCTTTAAGCTGCTTTAGGGGATGAAGGCTGCAGTAATCAAGGCTTGTAACTTAAAGACGCACCTCTTTTTTCCTTGCTCCCCTCCTCCTACAGTGTAGTTTTGAGTTGTAATAATGATTACAAAGACCCTGCCTTCTTTGGATTTGTAGGGGCTGCAGTCTATCTGATGATGGGGGCACGCTGGCACAGTGTCAAGGCCTGTCAAAGGAGGTGACTGAACTCAGTCAGGAAGAGAAGAAACTGGATGAATTGATCCAAAGTTGCACCCTGGACCTCAAGTTGCTAACAGAGGATTCAGAGAATCAGAGATATCCTTTATGCCATCATTTCCAAATGTGGTTAACCTCCCTGCTGCTAGAGTAAGAGTTAGGAAGACTCTACAAAATAGAGATAAGTGACACACACCACTGAAAATTAATTCCAAAAGGTAACCGTTTTCTGTGATTTAATGCAGATGTAGCTAAGAAAGCACTTACATCAATTATAAAATTAAACATTTAACATTTCTGGAGCATATAAGAAATGTTGATGTATGAAGAGGTCCCAAAATATCCATCTTTAGATAAAGTAGTAGGACCAAGAGTTCTGCAGTTTCATTACAGTGCAGTGAAGACAAAACATTAAGTTCAAGGGTGTCTTTTAAAACATTGTGCGCTTGTTTTACAATTCTGAACCCAGATCAAAACCCACTTTTTGCAAACATAAGCTACATTTTTTTGTGTATGTATTTTTATATTACTACCTAGATCTTGTATATATGCATATATTTATTGCTTAATATATGCAAATACATTAATATGTATATAAAGATTACAAAAAAACCAAATACAAGCAGTTGAACTCTAGTAAGGCAAAGGCTGAATCTGCCTTTGTTTGCAACTTACCTTATTGTTTCCTAACCTCTAGATACTATGGGAATAAATGCTTCCTAGATACTATGGTGATAAAAACCCAAGCTAGATATATTTTTAAATATAAGTTACTAATTTTAGTAACAATGGTGAGTTGCAGAAGATTAATATATTTTCCAGTATTCATATGGCTGAGAAGGACAGGTTAATCCTAAAAGGTATCGTGGCTTTTACTGGACATGTCACCCATTGATATATGATAAAGATCTTTATTACATACTGTAGTTGATTTTTTCAAAAGTCAACATTTGATTTCAGTGAAATATGAAAAACTGCACTATTTCCTATCCTTAAAAAAAGACTGTAACGTGTACTGTGTCAATGTTGATTTTTTAATCATGACCACTGTGGAAACATCCACATTTGAATGTATTTGATCAGTGAATTTATAAGCCAGGAAATGTACCATGATATAAAATAGCAGTGCTGCTGTAAAGTAAATTCATAGTTCCTTCCAGTGGATACTGATGTGAAAGCACAGAAACGCTAAACACAGGGTTGATCCTGTCTTTGTCTCAGTAAAATCTGTTGCCTACCACGGTGCAGACTGACGAAGAATTACTGTTACTGTCTGCTACTGTAGCTGAGAAGCTTGTTTTATTAGCTTTTCTCTTTTTGCTCTTATTCTCAGAGAACAGACTGGTTTGTTTTTATATTTATTTTTTGTGTGAGGTGGTATCTGGACACTGTTCAAGACCAGGCTGCATGGGTTATATACTCCTGTAGTGATGGCAGTAGAATTGGAGAGTAATTTAGTGATATTATTACCTTGGGCTTATTGGAATAAGACCAGCCTTAGTTGTTTTTGTTTCTCCAACAAAGGGAATTGCATTCCTGCTTGTCAACTGACCAAACTGTAAGGGAATTTTCAGGTCTTCTTGAAAGCATTAAGAGGGACTAGATGGCTTAGAAAATTGGTTAATGTGATATATAGCCTTTCACCTGTAGGATGCCAGTTCAATTCCAATCCAAATCTATTGTGAAAGAAAGTTGATTTGGTGCTTTCATTTAAATTTGCATCTGATACAAAACCACTATGCACTTTGCCTTTCCTGGAAATCTCAGTAGAGAGGCAAAGGATTTGAATGAGCATGATGGCTGAGCTACCATCTCACTTCTACAGGTGTTCAGTCCAAGTTAGTTTTGCGATACATTGGTGGTATGGAGTTGGGGCAATTAGTACTGTTCTGCTGTGCTGCACTGTGGTCATAATTTAAAGTTCAGATCTACCAAAAATTAACACACAGTAGTAACTGTCATCATAAGTCTTCACTTCTGCAGTACAAAGAGTGTGGTAGATGCTTCACAGGCAAAAATGAAGACCCTGAAACACTTGTATGCTGACAGTAGTTATTTCCTATACTGAGCAATGAGTAATACTGAGATTACCACAGTGTGGTGACTTAGCAAAATGTATTAATGTTGACCACTGTAATGTTCTATATATAAACAGCGAACATCATTTCCCAGTGCTTAAATATGACACTTCTTTATGCACTAAATTAAAAAAAAGTAAAATCAGTTGTTAAGTTATTTCTTTTTTACTTTCCTCCTTTCCAAAGGGGCATTAGATGAGATTGCTCTAAGCATTTTTATGGGAACCTGGGAACACACAAAATGATGTGCATCACTTTATTACAACTTCTATCAACCTGGATGATTGCCTGGAAAACCCAGGATATAAAAACACAGGATATATTGTCACAGTAATAAAAGAAAATGATAGATGCCACTCCTTGAGAAATAATTACCAACAAAATTAAATTTAAAAATTTACTGAAATTACAGTATGGGTGATTGAATGTTACATTTAAAATTATTGGGGGCGGGGGAGGAGTGGAAGGGGAGAGAATGCATGTGTCTGTGTTTGCAAATTATCTTAAATTTCTTTTGACGTTCCCAATTCTATGTAATTAGTTTGCAAGTATGTTGACATTTTCTGTGTACACACACACACACACACACACACACACACCCCCCGAGCTGGAAACAGCAGCACCCAGATGCAAGTGAAAATATCTTTTGTCACTGAATAGTGGCCCAGCTGTTTGATCAAGGCACAGTATTGACATGCTTTGCTTAGAATCTCAACTGGTCCTTATTTGCCTGAAGGTTAGTGGCTACAAAGAATGGTTTCCAGTGTCGGGGAGAATACTGTACTGAAATTAAAATAGGGGTGAGGAGGACCAATATGAAGATTAACTGGGAACAAAGCTTGTAGAATCAATTTTTTTTGCAGAAACATTTTTTTTCTTTTAATGTGAATATGCTGCATCTTTGATTGGAAGGACTCCTTAACACTGATTACATTAGCTTATGTTACATATCAAGATATTCGAAAAATTAATGGCCTTAAAGACCAAACCGTTATAGTTGTGAAAGCACCTCCAGAAACCAGACTTGAAGTGCCTGACCCAGTGGAGGTAAGAGCACCGTAGCGTCTCTTGTTGCATAATTTAATTTTTTAACTACAAATGGAGGATGTGTGTCTGTGCTTGCCTGTGGCATCTGTCTTAAGTTGGATGATGTTGATATGTCTTGAGCACTTTGGGGACATTGTCAAAATCAACGAGAACTATATAATCAGAAACTGCCATTTACATAACTCAGATACTAATGTTTTATATTTCTTCTCCTCTCCTGCACTCTTGCAGTTGTATCCTTTGATTCTCATACTCTCAAGTCCAGCTCCCTCTTCAATTAATTCATGCTACTTTTGAATGCAAAACATGATTAGCACGAGGAACTTTTGTCAAATAGTGTAGTAGGTAACTTTAAAAGAAGAATGTCGAAGTGCATGATTCTGAATGTGCTAATGCCCCTTAGATTGCTAATAATGAACTGCAGCTTTGACAAGCTCCACTTGCTTGAGGGAAGTGATTCTTTTTCGATTGTGGAGTTAATATTTGTGTTTTTCATCATAATAGGAAGGGTGACTGACTAGGTACATTTTCACAAAAAAAGAATATCCTAGACTGATGTAATGAAAGAGAAAAATACTAACTTCTCAAGATGAGGTGGGAATTTTAATCTCAGAAGAAGGTTCCTACAGAATGAGTCTGGTATAAGACAGTAGCATTTGCTTTGTGAAGAGGAGCAAGGGAATAGATCAATATGCAGATGAAATACAAGCTGAAAAACTTTTTTTAACGTGTGAAAAGGCATCTCTGCCATGCCCTTAAGTCAGAAACCTTTTAAATAAATCAAACCATAATATGCTATTCTGTGACTTGCTTTATGATAGGATGAGATTTAAAGTGCAACAGGTTATAACTATTGTGACAAAGTATTAAGAGTCCAATCCCCTTTATATGTACCTCACTATAACATAACACAGAAATCGGTGAACTTCTAAGGCCTGGTCTACACTACAGAGTTAGGTCGATATAGGGCGGCTTACATCAACCGAACTCTGTATGTGTCTACACTAAAATGTCCTTCCCGCCAATATAAGTTACCCACTACACCGACCTAATAACTCCACCTCTCCGAGAGGTGTAGCATTTGAGTTGATATAGTTAGGACGATGCGGTGTCTGTGTAGACACTGAGTTGTTTACATTGCCTGTTGCTGCCCAGGGGCTGATGGCCGGAGCGCTGCCCGAGGGTTGATGGCTCAGGCTGTCTGTGCTCCACAATTCCCCACTTAAGTCGGTGCAAGCATTCCTGGTGAAGACGTGCACCACCTACCGAAGGAATGTAGTGTGGACCTAAAGAGCCAATTTAATGACTGCATTGGCTGTAGGTTGATCTAACTTGAGACGATTTAAATTTGAAGCGTAGACATGCCCTAATTTTGTTACAAAGAGGTGGGTAGCCTTAAATGCTCTCTTCCTAACTAAGAGCTTTGCCAGCAAAACCTTTCACATGTTACAAAAATAAGGTGAAATGTAAACATGGGGATCAATGTGGAATTTGTAATGCCTCTGATCATTATACCAGAACTCAAACAGTGGCAACCAAAACATACCATATCAAATGACCTTCTGTGGTGGAAAAAAAGGTCACTATTATAGTGCTTGTTACCATAGAACTTTGCTGAAATTTGAAATCTTTTCTGTTAGCAGAATGCGCTGATCCATTTATCTAGTACCGAAGGACCTATTGAGGTTTATCTATGTCCAGAAGAGAATGACAGCCTCAGTCCTATTAAAACAAACAATCAGGACCACAACGGAAATATCTCAAAAACAATTTCCAAAGGTAAAATTCTCTTTCTGTTATGATGCACAAGGTCTTGAAAGTTTAACTAAAAGAAGTAATCTGTACAGGTGCCTGGTTTTTTTTGGTTGGGTTTTTTGTCTAAGCCAGAAAGATGTAAGGTTTCTAGACTTCATATTAGAAAATGTATTTCCCCTGTTTGTCATTTGCTTATCATCGGGTTTGGTATTTACATGTGGTATGAAACTATATGTCCTAAGTGTATCATAAATATATATAACATTGAAAATATATTTAATTTCTTATAACTTGCTGACATACAACAAAAGGCAGCAAACAAACATAATGTTTCTCATAATTGGAGGCAGAATTTTAAATTCACTTATTGTCATCTGCAGATAACCAATGTCAGACATTGATGACATTTTATATTTATTTAGCGAGCCTTAAAGGTACTTAACTTTGAAATAGTCTGAGTCATTCTGTGTGGCCTGCTAAGACTTTCATACATTAATAATAATCTTACTTATTGGGTCCTATTGAAGAATTAGTGTTTTTAATTTAATTTAATTATAAATAATTGCTGACAGATACCACTTTCTGCAGCATGATTTTGGTAAATTGTTTAGTGAATCTTAAACTGCTGTGATCGGGTTGTTACTGGACTTAGTGATATTTTTTTCTGACATGTTTATTTTGTATAATCAGGTGGACATAACAGAAAAAGAGGGCCACCTTTTATTTGCTTTGTGTTTAAATGACATGGTGAAAAACGCTCTTTGCATCATTTAGTAACTTTATCTCATCCATGCATAATATTTCAAATAGGATAAATTATCTTTTATTTTCACATCTTACAGATCTGGCTTCTGGTAACTCAGGACAAGGGGACTGCTCGGTAAACATGGCAAACCTCTCTCCATTGGCTTCTCCAACCAACCTTTTGCAGCAAACAGAGGACCAAATTCCCTCCAATTTCGAAGGGCCGTTTGTGAACTTGCTGCCTCCTCTGCTTCAGGAAGATTACCTGCTGAGCCTTGGGGAAGAAGAGGGCATCAGTGATCTTTTTGATGCTTATGATTTAGAAAAGCTTCCCTCATTGGTGGATGAATTTATATACAGCTGATTATATTTTGTTAATTATTTTCCATATAAACCATTTTTTTTAAATGGAACCAGAACTCCTGCTGTGATTCTGTGTTGTCCCCTCCCTCCTTCCTACTCCCAAGTGTAGCATTACAGAGTCAACCAGACTCCTGAACAATGCTGACATTTTAATGAAATACTTCCTAGAATAGTATGAACACAACTGTAGGCTCTTGCAACAAAGCCTTGTTTGACCCTAGGCTCCAGGGCCTTGTGCATCAGCAAGTGGCACATCATGCAGGCAGGTGATCATAAAAGGTTCCTCTCTCACCCCCCACCCCACCTCCCAAATCTCTGCTTACTGTGTACAGTGGGCTTGTGGAGAAGGGCTCAATGAACTGGTTTAGTAACAAATAGCAATTTTTAAAATTGAATTTCAAGCTGTGCCTTCTATGGAAAACGCATGTCTTCTGAGTCTCACAACATGGATTGTACCTGCAGTAAATGTAAATAGGAAGTAATGCAAGAGTGTGAAATGGGTTTCTTCAACTCTTCCTGGGAATGTTTAAATTGCTCTCATAATGCTCAGTTTGAGCAATGTATGTGTCTCAGTATGAGGTCAGATACTAATGTCCTTATACGTTTTTAATAAAAAATAAACTTTAAATTTAGTGTATATTACAAATATGGGCGAAGGATAAAGTTCTGCCACTTCTCATAGTAACCACAGATTTTTAAAATGCTTACATGTGTGTGAAAGTGTTTCTTTTTTTAAAATGGAACAAAGATGCACAGTTCAATTTTACTGCCCCCAGTGTGCACACTAGACCTGGTACATAAATTTTTGTGGTACTAAGTGGGGCTTTGTGTTAAGTGCCTACTAGATATGCACTGTGGTTTTTCTCTCTATGGAAAATAATTTATACTAAGCTTTGTTTGTTCAGTATCCCATATTTATATCAGTGGGTAAGTTGCCTCTGCTTCCAGCTTTTATAATTCTCCTCGCCAGCAACACAGAGCTTTTTTCCCCAAAGCAAGAACTACATAACTGTAAGTACCACATTAACTGAATTATGTTTATTTTTTGAAACTCTCTGGTAGTATAGTAAAGCACCAATATTTATTTTTTGAAAGTGAGAGGAATTCTAATAAGTCTTAAATATACCTTCTGTTTTTGTTTAAAATGTTGCCACTTTATGGGCTAAATGTTGGTGTAGATGATGCCCCATATAATCTTTTTTTTGTTTGTATTACTGTCGTGATTATCTGACACACATAGTAAATTAGTACTATTTTGTATTGTAGTTTGCATATGATGTAAGCAGGTTTTCTGGTACCATTGAGTTGCTGCTATAAAAGCTCACATATGAAATGACTAAAAGTAAAAGTACTAGAATAAGAACTATATGACTGAGCTTTAGACTATAACAATGTATAAAGTGCAACACATTAAGAACTGTTAAACAGTGTTAAGTGTGTGTTTATATGTACAAATGTGTGCATAGTTCATTAAGTGGTTATATTTAAGTTGATATATGTTCTGTACTCACACTTTAGTTACCTAGCAGATTTGTACAATAGGAATTAATTTGTAAACACTGCCAGAATATTTTCTAGCTTGTTTGTAATTTTTTAAGAGGTTTTTTGTTAAATGATGTGGATCTGTAAATAAAATTGCAGTATTTAAATTTTAGTCTTGTGGAAGAGGAAAGTAAAAGTTGAGTAAGCATGACATTTTCTGAGAGACAAGGGGGCACTTTGTGGGAAGGATAAAATTGAGACTAATAGATTATATTATTGTCCTTTTTGTTATACTGTTTTGTATAAATTAAACACTTGTCCCAATGTCTGTGGGCAAAATACTAATCTAAATTAGCTTTGCATTGTATGCTAGTTGAGAAAAAAAGAAACCCTGTAAAATAATGTTTTAAAAAAAAAAAGCGCTTTTATGAGTTTTGTAAATAGATTTATTAAAGAGTGACCTGTTCTCTAGCTGTGATCTTACCACTTTAAATTGATGTAATTTGAATAAATTTTGTATGGTAATGAATCAATAAAAAATGATTTTTTAAAGAGTTTAGATTTGTATGCAGGTGTTTATTTTTGAATATTGTTTAAATTCTTGTTACTCTTGGTACTTTTAGATCAATATCATTCATCTTAAAGAGGTCCTTCATCAGGTACAGATGTTACTGTTGCTTTTTTTTCTCTTTTTTATTTAGTGAGAGAAACTTCTTCTGTTTATGTAGAATTGCTTTTTAATCAGCCAGGTTATACCATTTAACACCAGCAGTATTCCAATAGATTACTTGTCTGTTTAGTGCTGACAATATACTCAGTGCTGTACAAGCCAGAAAAACAAAGACAGACCTTTACAATCTAAAGAAAAGGCATGCACACAAGATGTGACACACTAGGAAATCGAGTGGTGGGATGACAAAGTTTTATTTTATTTAACTTTAAGCATTATGAATTCCTACTTATGGGCTTGACAGAAGAAATGGTTTTTAGGAGTGGCATGAGTATAGGTTGATAACTTAAAGAACTGATGGAAAGACTCTCCGTTTGAATCAAGATTAATTACATTGAAGACACTTGGGGTATGTCTACACTACAAATACAAACCCAGGCTTAGTAGAACTCGAGTTAGCAGATCCAGGCTTTGTTAACCTAGGGCTTGAGCATCTACATCCATTTGTATCCCTGGTTATGAAGTGTTGAACCCTGGGTCCCAATCTGGGGCTCTAGGATCCACAGTGCATGATGCAGGCTTCAGTCCAACCACCAATATCCCAGACTTCCTAGCGCCCTTCCAAAGTGTGGCCACTCTAGCCCTAGACCTTTGTTCATAGTGCAGTGGGGGACAACTTGACGGTTCACCAACTTGACTCTCCAGAGGACAGAAGGAAAGTTGGCCTATGGGATTGTGAAATACTTTTGGTGGACTCCCAGAGCAAAGTCCAGTTGGGCTTCTTCTACACTGCACAGGAATAAGGCTTGAAGCCTGGGTCCTGGCTCGATTCAGGCTCAGAACCTCCATTCCCACAGGGTTCTAGGACCCTGGGTTAGCAAGATTTGTGTGTAGACAGAAGGTTGGTTAGGTTTGAGCCTGAGTTCAAACCCCAGGCTTACTGCAGTGTAGACATATGTTGGTGTAACACTGTCATAAAAACAGTGTAACTTAAAGGAGAATCGGGGTCTTTGCCTTACCTCCCCAAGGCAGGATCTATCTAGATCAGTGGTTCCCAAACTTTAACAACCTGTGAACCCCTTTCACTAAAATGTCAAGTCCCGTGAACCCCCTCTTAAAAATGAATATTTCCAGGGATTTTCTCCTTTACCTGAGTATAAATTATAAAAGCCGCGATCTTGGAAATATAAAATTTGTTTTTGTGACATGTTTATTACACACTATGTATTATTAATTATTATTTATCATTACAGTATTTGTATTACATTATGAAAATGGCAGCTCTTCCAAGATCTCACTTTTGTAGCTTGTATCACTTTGAATAAGCCTGTTATAAGACAAGGCTCCTATGTTTCATCAAGGAGTATCAGATGTGAAACAGCATGAAGGTATTTAAGAAGCCAACTCAAAGAGTTCCTCCTACACAAGCATTCAGGTCTTGAGCAGTCCAGGCAAACAACGCACGTTACAACAAAACTTAAACTTGTTCTTCATAATAATTTAAAAAACAATACTAGCTGCCTATTTAATTTAAAAAACAGCAAAAAATATCCACCTCCCTTTCCATTTCTTATAAGGAGTCTTGAAGGTTAAGTCTCCTCAGTGTCCCATGCTGTCCGGGGTCCCTAGGGACAGCTCTGTCCGCCATTAGGGAATTTTCCCCCAAGAACCCCCTGTAACATTTTGTGAACCCCCAGGGGTCCACGAACCCCAGTTTGGGAAACACTGGTCTAGATGCTAGACCTGCACCCAGGCAGCTGATGGGTAGAATCCTGTGCTAAGTCTCTACCTGTGTAAAACAGGTCTTTGTTCCTTCTGCCTTCCCCTTCTGAGACTCCAGCATGGTGGGCGAAGATGGAAAACTGAGCTGCTTGTCAGGGGGGAGACTGCCTACTTGACCAAAAGGGATTGCTGACAACCATGAACAGGGTTGGATACTACTGATAATGACCTGCTGGTTTCTCCACAGTGGCAGGGAAATGGACGAAGAATCCTTTCATTCTTTCAGTGTCTGAATTTAGGGTACCAGCATCTTTCCCTGCCTGCAGAAGTTTATGAATACTACATCTACCGGTCGTGGCAGTTTGCACGTTTTCCCCCCGATTCTCATAATCTCCTTTTATGGTCCAGAGATGCACTATCCCGGAGAGAGGCCAGGACTACCAGCCCTTAAAGTCTTCAGAAGCACCACAAATGACAGCAAGCAGGAGGGAACTGGTTTCTGAACATCAGCACTCAAAATAAAAGGCTCCCTCACAGTTCTCAGGGCACTTTGGAGAAGCCAGTAATCCAGCTAACAGTTACATCCATACTCTTTCCTGCTTGAGGCTGGTAATCACCTTTTTCTCTGCTCCCTGGATTCCTAGATCTCTGTTCCCTTCTATGTACTCCATGCTGGAGCTCTAGATGAGGGAGACAAAAGGGGGAAAACAGACCTCAGATTGAGGTACTGCCTTATGTCCCTAAGTGCCATTCCTGTCACAGAAGAGCACCTGGACAAATCCTGCTTCAAACGGGGTTGTTGGTCTGAAAATGTTAAGCAGAATCTTAAATGTGACTAGCGTTGTTCATGTTCTGGAAGCCAGGTTTCTTGGTGAAACACACACACACCCTTTAATTACTTCTGAAGAAAGGTTTGCACTTCAGTGTGTCTTGTGCAGCAAGATTTAAGAAATTTGAGGCACTGCAAAAGCACTCCTTTTGCCTTTTTCCACCTGTTTTCAGCACCCCAAGTATACTAACAAAATTTCAAGACCAGAAAAGGCCATTATGACAAGATGGCTATTGTAGTAGAGATGAACCTGAACTAAAATCCAAAATTCAGATCCAACTTTGTAGATGGATTTGAAACCATCTCTAAAATGGCCTGAATTCATGATCTCATTTAAATTCCAGTGAGACTGATGGTTTACTCCCAGAGTCAGATGAAGGTCTAGGCATTCCTCTTGTGGGAATCACTCTAGATATTATCTGCCAAACCAATCCTTTCCAAAAGATTTACTAGGACCTGGGACAACCTTAGTAGGCTCTGAATCCAAACCTTTCAGCTGGGTTCTTTAACTAAGGTGTCCTTGTGTGCTAAAACATCCTTGGCACTGGAAACTCGTTCTCAAAACTCCACTGGGATAGCTTTGGAACCTATTCATTCAGTGCTACCCCACTTATTGGCTCTGAAGATGGCTAAGACTTTTAATCTGAGACTAATGCCTGAATTTTTAAAATGTCCAGGGGTATAATAGGGTCCAAACATTGGCATTAATGCTTTGTTTCTGAAGTCTAGTCATAAAGCTTTTCTAGGGTCTGCTCCACTATCAGCTAGGGTGGATTTGATTTAAATCATAATTTAAATCTCTAGTCAGGAAGACTCAAGATTTAAATCATGGATTTCTACATAAAAGTGCATTCTTGTTGGTTGTTATAACCTTAATACATATTCTTCACAACTCAGAGATAAATGTAGGTTTCATTTTTAGAAGGTACACACTATACCAGGGGTCGGCAACCTTTCAGAAGTGGTGTGCCGAGTCTTCATTTATTCACTCTAATTTAAGGTTTTGTGTGCCAGTAATACATTTTAACATTTTTAGAAGGTCTCTTTCTATAAGTCTATAATATATAACTAAACTGTTGTTGTATGTAAAGTAAATAAGGTTTTTAAAATGTTTAAGAATAAATTAAAATGCAGAGCCCCCCGGACCAGTGGCCAGGACCCAGGCAGTGTGAGTGCCACTGAAAATCGGCACGCGTGCCATAGGTTGCCTATCTCTGCACTATATATTTTTTAAGGTTTCAGAGTAGCAGCCGTGTTAGTCTGTATCCGCAAAAAGTGGGTTGTAGCCCACGAAAGCTTATGCTCTAATAAATTTGTTAGTCTCTAAGGTGCCACAAGTACTCCTGTTCTTTTTATATTTTTTAAGTGATTTATTTTGAAGACTTTTCAGATTAGTTTTACAGCTATATCAGAAAATGAATGACTGTTTGGTTATTTCATTTACCAAAGATAATTGAAGTAGATATTTAGGAAGTCATTGGGAGGTGAACTATCTCCAATTCAACAGGTTAATCATTAATATTTCGAGGATTTTTCTTGCCATGCTGTACTAGGAGGAGAGTATCACCAGACAGACATTTTAAATGTTTTATTTAACTAAAACAACAATGTTATGTATTCTGGATTTTTTCTTCAACAGCAAACATATGATATTTTAACAAAACAATCATGAATTTTTGAATTGAGTTTAAACATTTGTTTTTTAAAATCAGGTTTATTTTCTTTAAAATTGTTTTTAACTAAAATAGTTAAATGAAATATTAAAACAAACAAACAAACAAAAATTAAATCGACCATGTCAGCCAGGTCAACATGAGAAACTTACAATATTGGCTTCTGCAGCTAACTCAGTTGTCTTCACCTTCATTTTCCTGTTTGTTCATAATCTGGAAAAGAAAAACAAGCTTCCCTGCTTTTTCAGGTCCCAAGCGATTTCTCAATTTGGAATGAATTAGTCCAAAGGAAGAAAATATTCTTTCTACACTCGCAGAAGAAGCTACCGCTGTTAAAAGTGAGATTATCACGTCAACAGTCTCTGAATCCAAGTGCTTAAGTGACTTCCACCACTTCACTGGTGTGACTTCCTTTAAAACATCACCAGCAAACATATTTCTTGAATGGTTCTTATTCACAAACTGGGTCTCTTTTACGGCCTGCTGCCATTATAGGTTTTCCCTTCTAGTGAGAGAATGGTATGGTAAATCTCAAATTAATGAAGGTTACACTAAGAAAAACCTCAAGACTTCTGGAATATGCTGCTCAAACAGTTTCACTTTTGTTTCTACTGCCTGTCCCTCCCTTCTCACATTTATCTCCAGACTTCTTCTCCTTGTCCAGATCTATTCCACCCCCAACAATCTTCTATTCATTGAACTTTTTGAAACTTTGCACTTTTAGAGAGAGATAAGGGATTGACTCTTATGTACACAAGTTTGCAGAGGGACAATAGGGTTGAGGTCTGTTGTTTCTCACCTCTTATATTATTTATTTAAAAATACTGTTGCTGTTAACAAGCATGTTATCTCTGGAGACACAAATCCACAGTTTGAGAAATGCAAAACTAAGCATCTCTGATGCTATCTTCTAGACTGAGCACTGAGTCCCATTGGGTAGATAGAAAGATTAACCTAAATAACCTATACAGAAGCCCCTGGAACCTCATAAGATTGGGTCCCTAATCCATGAACTACTGGAACTCATTTACAAAACTTTTCATAAACATTACATCAGGGGTAGGCAACCTATGGCACGCGTGCCAAAGGTGGCACGCAAGCTGATTTTCAGTGGCACTCTCACTGCCTGGGTCCTGACCACCGGTCCGGGGGGCTCTGCATTTTAATTTAATTTTAAATGAAGCTTCTTAAACATTTTAAAAACCTTATTTACTTTATATACCATAATAGTTTAGTTATATCTTATAGAGACTTATAGAAAAAGACCTTCTAAAAATGTTAAAATGTATTACTGGCACGCAAAACCTTAAATTAGGGTGAATAAATGAAGACTCGGCACACCACTTCTGAAAGGTTGCCAACCCCTGCATTACATGAATATACTCTGGCATACTATAGAATTAGAATTTATAATCCCCATTCCATGATGAGATATCTTTGAGCTATAATGTATCTTAATTAAAACTATGTTTAGATCGTTTTTTTCCTCAAAAAGCATTTGATCAATAAAATCCAATTAAAAAAAAAATCTGATTTTTTTTATTTTTTAAATCATTGATTTTTATCCACCCTGCTATCAGCTGCTAATACTCAATCACTAGACCAGCAGTCTTGTTCTTTCTAAGTGAAGTCAATTGCACATTGACATCCCCTGAGCTACCAGGGAACAACAATAAGTAAGTTTTGGCAGCTGCTCCCGGTACAACACTGTCTTAGCAACAAAGGCCTTGGTTCTGATCAGAGTGGGCCCTTTGGCGATATTCTCCCCCACCACTCTTCCGCCTCCCACCTCCCCGATGCTTTAGTCCTGGAACCTATTCTATTGACATGCCAGGAAGACCTTGGACTTTCATCCTTCATTTGGGCATAGCAGGCAATTTGCTTCAAGAGCAGATCCCTCAGGAGTTACTTACCTGAACCTGAGTACTCAGGTAGCAATAATGCCCAATGGGAAAGCACTTAACTTGTAAATCTGGGATTCTCAATTGAGATAAATAGCACCAAATTCTCAGAATTGTTGGTGTGTTAGTTCTATTGCTATGCCACAGGACAGGCTAATTTCCACCTATAAGATGACATGTCCAGACTAGGCCTCTTTATTACCCATGATAATGCCCATTCTCTCCAGTCCAGATCAAACAAGACTCACATTATTGACAAACTCCCTTTTCCATAGACTGGAATTGGGAATTTCTCTATGTTCCCTCTGATTGCATTGGTTCAGGAGAGCTGCCTGCATGTCAATTGAGATGCAGCAAGACATTGTTATAGCCAAAATGGGTCTTGCCAGTTTGGTTCAAACATCCTCTTTGTCTTCAGGTTGGGGTAAAACTCTCCACCTGATCCTGAATCATCTCAGGTTAACATCCTGACATCTCAATTGTACTGTGCGTAATGGGGGCATTTTTCAAAAATCTAGTGGTTTCTTATAAAAAACCAGGAGCTCCTCTTACTTTAAGCATTGTCATCTGTCATAACTATAAAGGGAAGGATAACAACCCTCCTGTATACAATACTATAAAATCCCTCCTGGCCAGAGGCACCAAAATCCTTTTACCTGTAAAGGGTTAAGAAGCTCAGGTAACCTGGCTGACACTTGACCCAAAGGACCAATAAGGGGACAAGATACTTTCAAATCTTGGGGGGGAGAGGGGAGAGACGGGACTTTTGTTTGTGCTCTTTGTTTTGGTGGTGGTTGCTCTTGGGACTAAGAGGGACCAGACATCAATCCATGTTCTCCAAATCTTTCTGAACAAGTCTCTCATATTTCAAACTTGTAAGTAACAGCCAGGCAGGGCATATTAGTTTATCTTTGTTTTCTCAATTTATGAATTTTACCTTTGCTAGAGGGTGGTTTATCCCTGTTTTGTTGTAACTTTGAAACTAAGGCTAGCGGGGGTTCCTCTGGGCTCTTTGGATCTGATTACTCTGTAAAGTTATTTTCCATCCTGATTTTACAGAGATGATTTTTACATTTTCTTTTTAATAAAATCCTTCTTTTAAGAACCTGACTGATTTTTCCAAAGACCCAATTGGTTAGGATATTATTCTCAAGCCTCCCCAGGAAAGGGGGTGTAAGGGCTTGGGGGGATATTTTGAGGGAAGAGGAACTCCAAGTGGTCCTTTCCCTGTTTCTTGTTAAATCACTTGGTGGTGGCATCGTACCCGGTTTTAACCTAAGCTGGTAGAAATAAGCTTAGGGGGCTTTCATGCGGGTCCCCACATCTGTACCCTAGAGTTCAGAGTGGGGAAGGAACCCTGACACCATCTATTACACTTCAAACACTCAGAATCATGCTATTAGTTCTTCCAGGTTGCATGGGTTGTAACTTCAGCTTCTACTCTCACATGCTTAAGGCTAACAGTCCTCGCTCATCTTGCAATACTCTAGGTTTTAGAAGAATTGCTGCATGTACCATTAGGGCTACTTGAGGCAACTGCTTTGCCTTCATGGCTGCTCCAAAGGAATCTGGATTTCTTTCTAGCAGTATGCATGGTTGTGTTGAGTGCCATGGGGTGGATGTATTCACTTCCCTGACCAGAGGGTATTTCCTGTAGTGCATGTACCACTTTTGATTTAGGGTCAGAGTCTTGTTTCACAAAGCTCTCAGGATCTCTGGTCTGCTGATTCTCAGAATGTCATATGTACTGTGGTACTGGGCTCTGTACCTTTAAGTAGCTTAGCTTGAAAGACAGGAAGTCTGTGGGAACGGTGCTGCAGAAGCCCATATGCAGTTATGCAGAGGCAATTGGAACTGGTAACTGAATAAAGAGTATTTCTTTCAAGCACCTTGGGCTCAGAGTGATTCCTATACCATGTGTACGATACACCTGAGAAGAAGACATTTCTCATAGCCACAGCTGAGATACAGACTGCATGGCCAGTCCCCTATAAACTTTAGTCCATATGAGAAATCTGATCGGGTCAGTCAGTACTTCAAATATCAAATTTTATTCTCAAGTTCTCTGTTTCCATCTCAAATAGACATCTAAACTACCTGTGTTTCCCCAACTCTCTTTTATACATCTTTCATACCCTTAGTAAGACTTGGCAGGTGTTGAGTCACCTGGATATATCAAAACATTTACAACTAATTTGAAGACAACATCCACTGAAGTCCTTCTGTCTTGGTTGTAGAATTTGCAGAGCTTGAAGCTCTGCATTTGTACATATATAGAAAACAATGTTCCTCACTTAGGTTTGATGTGGGAGAGTGAAATTGTGGTCACTTCCAATACTCTCTTGAACTGCTATCTGCAACTGATGCTTGTTTTGGCAATTTTGCAGTCCTTGTTCACCTAGGACTCCTTAACCCACCTTCCTAGGCGGTTGTACTGCTGGCTAATCTCTTACAAAAGGGAATATATAGGGATGACTCGAAGCAGAAAGAGAGGTTACTTCCCAGTAACTGTTGTCTTTGAGTGCTGGTTCCTATGGGTATTCACTGTGTGTGCGCATGTGCTCTGTGTGCCCAGGACTGGACATTTTTCAATACCATTGTCCATTGGTCCATGCCTGCACATTATGCTGTCTTGTGCCATGACCTGAGGGTGGCACAGATCAACTGCCTCTTCAGTTCCTTTTCTACCTCTCACGGTCTAAGATGGAACCACCTGTGTCTGTAGTTTCAGCTTCTGAAGCTCACCTTTCCTGTAAAAATATTGTTTATATATTTTTAATAGTTTTGTTAGTTAGCATATAGTCTTAGTTTAATTAGCGGGGATCTGGGCAGAGATGCCCAAAGTACCAGCCTTCAAGCCTGCCTCTCCTGCTCTTGAGTCTTCCTGGTAAGCAACCCACATAAGAGCTGCCTTTACTGCCGGAGGAGTCAGACATCCCATCCAAATGTGACATCTGCTGCTCCTTTCCTCCCCACACCAACCTCTTCTGGGGCTTCAGGCTTCGCAAGCACCTGATGGAGCTCAACATGAGGTCTCGGTCGGACCTGAGACCTTCCCACTCCTTGCCTCATCAACCGGAGTTGTCAAGCACTGTCCTGCCAGTACCAACGGACCACTCCAGCACACCCAAGAATGCCTCTGAAAAAAGGCATGATGAGGATAAGGAGAAGCACCCTTAGAGGAAGGAGGGCAAAATGACCCTCCTAAGAAGAGGGTGGCTTTCCCCCTTCCCTCGGGATCAAGTGAGACTTCGTTCCCCTGAGATGGCTCATCTGGAACTCATGGGGATCACAGGCCAGCACTGACAGTACCAAGAACTTCTAGTGCTCGGACACCATCTGCAAAGCTGTATAAGGACAGTAGGAGCAGATCGCCTTTTGCACCAGTGGTTTCCACACCACACCCAGACAACTGCATCCATACCAATGTATCCAATTCCAAAGCCAGTTCTCCTCCTGCCTGACCTCAGTACACCCTTCTTCAGGATCTGGAAATTTACACGGATTCAGCGTCACTGATCCTCGCAGACTTGGTGATAGAGAGAGACTTCCATATGTGGTCCACGCGTCACTCTCTATCCTAAGCTCCAGTAGGGACAGGGATACTCCAACATTGTTGGGATGCTATTCATCTGGCTACACTTCCACCTTTTGAGTCCAACGATTCTTACTCTGAGGAGGAGCAGGAAATGGTGCTGCCGGTTCCATCGATGGTCTATACGTGGGCAGGCCAGGCAGTACCAAAAGCTGCTGAGAAGGATTGCTGACATCCTCCAGAGATCCTGCTGCTGGTTTGTGAAACCATTCAATATCCATTCTCTGCAGACCTGACACTTAGAGAATGAGGATAATTTTGTTTGCATTGTTTGTCCCTTGCTGAAGAGGGTATTGAAGTATTTGGTAGCTGCGAAGTGGAGGGTTTGAGATATAAAGCTATTGCAACGGCCAGTGTCTTGTCCCTTTGTTGCTTTTCTCCAAGCAGTAGTTGCTCCTCCTTAGTTCTCAAGCCTCTTCAGTCATCCTCTTCAACAAATGCAGAGGCACTAATTCAAAGACATGCTCTATTTCATTCACCAGACATTGGGCTTGATAATGATCACATATAGTATTGAAGAATAATTTCCCTTACTACAAGAATCACTGGGTGAAATCCTATGGCCTGTGTTATGAAGGAGGTCAGTCTAGATGATGATAGTGGTCCTTTTTGGCTTTACAATCTATTAAACAAAATCAGTTGTGAGGAAGGGAGATTGAGAAGAGATTAGCACCACTCACTGCTGCAAGGTAGAGATGGGAGCAGTTAAAGCTGACATACTGATGAGTTACCATCATCACTTTGTGTTTCATGGGCAGGATCTCTGAACACTGTATGTGTTTACATACAGACTCAACACAAACATTTATGATCTTTTAATCAACAGCAGCAATATTTCAGTGTGTGATACCAGATGATGCAGGTGATACATACAAGCTCTCAGGAACCTGGCCTACACAGATTACACAGTTTTTAAAGACTGCTTCAACACTTTATTGTGTATTCTGTTAACTCTTGTCTCTCTTTGTCCTGTTCTAATTTTTCACACCTTTCCCATTACTTTGCTCCCCCTGCTATCCTATTTGCCTGTGACTGGCCTCAGATAAAAATGTTGTATAATTAGCTTAAGTGTAATAATATTCATAGATGGAGGCAGAGACTGCCAGGCTTTATCTGCTGTTAGATAAAAAGCTCCTATTAGTAGACCCATGGCTTTTACACACTTTTCTACTTGCTATAGGGAGAAAATCTGTTTCTAGAAAAAAGGATTCTAAGGACACTGCGAATGGATTAGCAGGACATCCTTAATGCAATTACAAAAAGCTGTTTTTATGCCCTGAAGGAGATACAGGCTGCTCCAAAATAAAACTGTGAATATATGCACTTTGAGATGTTTCAAATACATTATCATTCTCTTTTCAGGTGAGATATTGCTGCAAGTTAAAAAATATCAGTTTTGTTGTTCTCTCCATTTGGTATCAGATCTACTAGGAACCCAATGTTGCTGCTATTTTAAATCAATGGGAGTTCGAATGGGCATGAGTTGACTTAATTTTAAATGTGTAATTTTGTATTGAATGAGTTTTGCAAAGTCAAATGTAAAGCATAGGGAATAAAACATGATTTTAAGTAAGGTAAACTAAGTTGAATGCCCCAAGTTTTGAAACCTGGGTGCCCAACTTAGATTTCTAAATTTATCATCAGGGCTAATGAGGCCAAAGGTGGTGAGCACCCACAAATACTGTTGAAATAAATTGCTCAGCATCTTTGAAAATCAGGTCACTTTTGTGGGTTCCTGAATACGGATTTACGAACTTAACTTTAGTCACTCAGGTTTCAAAATTTTGGCCAATGCTCTCCAAACTTACGATTTAAGAGTTATTTTTACTAATAACCCTATAGTTGAGAAATAAAAGTATATAAAAAGGTGTTACTGCTATTTGAGGAGTATGTGAAACATTATAGACTAAGGCTTTAAATGACTCCAAAGGCATATGATCATCCAAGTCCCAATAATTTTAATAGAGTAGCTTTGGTGGCTTTGAAAATCTCAGCCAGAGGCCTGCAGGAACAGAGGGTATGTCTAAACTACGAAATTAGGTCGAATTTATAGAAGCCGGTTTTATAGATATCGGTTTTATACAGTCGATTGTGTGTGTCCCCACATAAAATGCTCTAAGTGCATGAAGCCGGTGGACCGCGTCCACGGTACCGAGGCTAGCGTCGACTTCCGGAGCGTTGCACTGTGGGTAGCTATCCCACAGTTCCCGCAGTCTCCGCCGCCCATTGGAATTCTGGGTTGAGATCCCAATGCCTGATGATGCAAAACAGTGTCGCGGAGGCTTCTGGGTACATGCCGTTAGGCCCCTCCCCCTCCATCAGAGCAACGGCAGACAATCGATTCCCGCCTTTTTACCTGGGTTACCTGTGCAGACAACATACCACGGCAAGCATGGAGCCCGCTCAGCTCAGCTCACCGTCACCATATGTCATCTGGGTGCCGGCAGACGTGGTACTGCATTGCTACACAGCAGCAGCTAATTGCCTTTTGGCAGTAGACGGTGCAGTATGACTGGTAGCCTTCATCGGCGATCTGGGTGCTGGCAGACGTGGGGTTGCATTGCTACACAGCAGCAGCCCCTTGCCTTTTGGCAGTAGATGGTGTATTACGACTGGTATCCGTCGTCGTCATACTCCAGTTCAATCAGAGGCACCTGGGCAGACATGCTTTGTCTCCTGGAGACTCAGTCCTGCCGGCAGTCCTATTGAACCGTCTTGACGATGATGGCTAGCAGTCGTAGTACAGTATCTTCTGCCAAGCACCCAGAAGATGCCGAGGGCTATCAGTCTGCTGCCAGCTTAAGATGTAAAAAATAGATGTATTCATTTGCTTCCCCCTCCCTCCGTGAAATCAACGGCCTGCTAAACCCAGGGTTTTGAGTTCAATCTTTGGGGGGGCCATTCTGTGTGACAGTTGGTTTTCTCCCTGATGCACAGCCACCTTTGTTGATTTTAATTCCCTGTACCTGTACGCCATGTCGTCAGTCGCCCCTCCCTCCCTCCGTCAGTTTTGCGCCTTTTTTCAGACCAGACGCCATAGCACTGGGATCATGGAGCCCGCTCAGATCACCGCGGCAATTATGAGCACTATGAACACCACGCGCATTGTCCTGGAGTATATGCAGAGCCAGGACATGCCAAAGCAAAACCAGGACCAGCCGATGAGGCGATTGCAGCGCGGCGACGAGAGTGATGAGGAAATTGACATGGACACAGCCCTCACACAAGGTACGGGCCCCAGCAATGTGCAAATCATGGTGTTACTGGGGCAGGTTCATGCCGTGGAACGCCGATTCTGGGCCCGGGAAACAAGCACAGGCTGGTGGGACCGCATCGTGTTGCAGGTCTGGGACGATGCCCAGTGCCTGCGAAACTTTCGCATGCGTAAGGGCACTTTCATGGAACTTTGTGACTTGCTTTCCCCTGCCCTGAAGTGCCAGAATACCAGGATGAGAGCAGCCCTCACAGTTGAGAAGCGAGTGGCGATAGCCCTGTGGAAGCTTGCAACGCCAGACAGCTACCGGTCAGTCGGGAATCAATTTGGAGTGGGCAAATCTACTGTGGGGGCTGCTGTGATCCAAGTTGCCAGGGCAATCAAAGACCTGGTGATATCAAGGGTAGTGACTCTGGGAAACGTGTAGGCCATAGTGGATGGCTTTGCTGCAATGGGATTCCCAAACTGTGGTGGGGCGATAGACGGAACCCATATGCCTATCTTGGCACCGGAGCACCAAGCCACCGAGTACATAAACCGCAAGGGGTACTTTTCAATGCTGCTGCAAGCCCTGGTGGATCACAAGGGACGTTTCACCAACATCAACGTGGGATGGCCGGGAAAGGTACATGATGCTCGTGTCTTCAGGCACTCTGGTCTGTTTCGAAAGCTGGAGGAAGGGACTTTCTTCCGGACCAGAAAATAACCGTTGGGGATGTTGAAATGCCTATCGTGATCCTTGGGGACCCAGCCTACCCCTTAATGCCATGGCTCATGAAGCCGTACACAGGCAGCCTGGACAGTAGTCAGGACTTGTTCAACTACAGGCTGAGCAAGTGCCGAATGGTGGTGGAATGTGCATTTGGACGTTTAAAAGCGCGCTGGCGCAGCTTACTGACTCGCTCAGACCTCAGCGAAAAGAATATCCCCATTGTTATTGCTGCTTGCTGTGCGCTCCACAATATCTGTGAGAGTAAGGGGGAGACATTTATGGCGGGGTGGGAGGTTGAGGCAAATCGCCTGGCCGCTGATTACGCGCAGCCAGACACCAGGGCGGTTAGAAGAGTACAGCAGGGCACGGTGCGCATCAGAGAAGCTTTGAAAACGAGTTTTGTGACTGGTCAGGCTACGGTGTGAAACTTCTGTTTGTTTCTCCTTGATGAACCCTCCGCCTCCTCCACCCGGTTCACTCTACTTCCCTATAAACCAACCACCCCACCCTCCCCTCCCCCCTTCGAGCACCGCTTGCAGAGGCAATAAAGTCATTGTTACTTCACATTCATGCATTCTTTATTAATTCATCACACAACTAGGGGGATAATTGCCAAGGTAGCCTGAGGGGGTGGGGGAGGAGGGAAGGAAAAGGACACACTGCAGTTTAAAACTTTAAAACTTTAACACTTATTGAAGGCCAGCCTTCCGATGCTCGGCAATCATCTGGGGTGGAGTGACTGGGTGGCCGGAGGCCCCCCCACCGTGTTCTTGGGCGTCTGGGTGAGGAGCCAATGGGACTTGGGGAGGAGGGCTGTTGGTTACACAGGGGCTGTAGTGGCGGTCTCTGCTCCTGCTGCTTTTCCTGCAGCTCAACCATACGCTGGAGCATATCAGTTTGATGCTCCAGCAGCCGGAGCATCGACTCTTGCCTTCTGTCTGCAAGCTGACGCCACCTATCATCTTCAGCCCTCCACTTGCTCTGTTCATCCCGCGATTCAGCCCGCCACCTCTCCTCTCATTCATATTGTGCTTTTCTGTAGTCTGACATTGACTGCCTCCACGCATTCTGCTGTGCTCTTTCAGCGTGGGAGGACATCTGGAGCTCCGTGAACATATCATCCCGAGTCCGCCGTTTTCTCCTTCTAATCTTTGCTAGCCTCTGCAAAGGAGAAACATTTGCAGCTGGTGGAGGACAAGGGAGAGGTGGTTAAAAAAGATACATTTTAGAGAACAATGGGTACATTCTTTCACGTTAAATTTTGCTGTTCACATTACACAGCACATGAGCTTTCGTTACAAGGTCGCATTTTTCCTCTTATATTGAGGGCCTGCCGGTTTGGTGTGAGAGATCACTCACGTGGTGCCAGGCAACAGAATTCGGCTTGCAGGCAGCCATGGTAAGCCACAGTCTTTTGGCTTTTTTAACCCTCATAACGTGGGAATGGTTTCAAACAGTAGCGCCCTCATTTCCCATACCAAGGACCCGTTGGGTTGGCCATTTAAAATGGGTTTGCAATGTAAAAGAAGGGGCTGGGGTTTCCGGGTTAACATGCAGCACAAACCC
>NW_020664409.1:8991567-9085392 GCF_002925995.2 Terrapene triunguis
CCCCCCCCCCCCCCACAATTCTCTGGGATAATCCCTTCACCCTTCCCCCTCCCACCGCGTGCCTAACAGCGGGGAACATTTCTGTTCAGCCAAGCAGGAACGGGCACCTCTGAATGCCCCCTTAATAAAATCACCCCATTTCAACCAGGTGACCGTGAATGATATCACTCTCCTGAGGATAACAAAGAGAGATAAGGGAATGGATGTTGTCTGCATGCCAGCAAACACCGGGACCATACGCTGCCATGCTTTGTTATGCAATGATTCCAGACTACGTGCTACTGGCCTGGCGTGGTAAAGTGTCCTACCATGGCGGACGGGATAAGGCAGCCCTCCCCAGAAACCTTTTGCAAAGGCTTTGGGAGTACATGAAGGAGAGCTTTCTGGAGATGTCCCTGGAGGATTTCCACTCCATCCCCATACACATTAACAGACTTTTCCAGTAGCTGTACTGGCCACGACTGCCAGGGCAAATTAATCATTAATCATTAAACACGCTTGCTTTTAAACCATGTGTAATATTTACAAAGGTACACTCACCAGAGGTCCCTTGTGTGCCCTCAGGGTCTGGGAGCATGCCTTGGGTGAGTTCGGGGGTTACTGGTTCCAGGTCCAGGGTCATAAACATATCCTGGCTGTTGGGGAAACTGGTTTCTCCGCTTCCTTGCTGTGAGCTATCTTCATTGTCATCATCATCATCTTCCGCGTACCCCGAACCCGCTTCCCTGTTGCGTGTTTCTCCATTGACGGAGTCAAAGCACAGGGTTGGGGTAGTGGTAGCTGCACCCCCTAGAATGGCATGCAGCTCCGCGTAGAAGCGGCATGTTTGCAGCTCTGCCCCAGACCTTCCGTGTGCCTTTCTGGCTTTGTGGTAGGCTTGCCTTAGCTCCTTAATTTTCATGCGGCACTGCTGTGCGTCCCTGTTATGGCCTCTGTCCTTCATGGCCTTTGAGACCTTTTCTAATATTTTGCCATTTCGTTTACTGCTACGGAGTTCAGCTAGCACTGATTCGTCTCCCCATAGGGCGAGCACATCCCGTACCTCCCGTTCTGTCCATGCTGGAGCTCTTTTGCTGGGACTCCATCATGGTTACCTGTGCTGATGAGCTCTACGTGATCACCTGTGCTCTCCACGCTGGGCAAACAGGAAATGAAATTCAAAAGTTCACGGGGCTTTTCCTGTCTACCTGGTCAGTGCATCTGAGTTGAGAGTGCTGTCCAGAGCGGTCACAATGAAGCACTGTGGGATAGCTCCCGGAGGCCAATAACGTCGAATTCCGTCCACTTACCCCAAATCCGACCCGCAAAGGCCGATTTTAGCGCTAATCCCCTCATCGGAGGTGGAGTAAAGAAATCGGTTTAAAGGGCCCTTTAAGTCGAAAGAAAGGGCTTCGTCGTGTGGACGTGTCCAGGCTTAATTCGATTTAACCCTGCTAAAGTCGACCTAAACTCGTAGTGTAGACCAGGCCAGAGTCAGATCAGAGTCAGCCTCCACAGATTCAGGGAAATAAAGCATGACTGGATGAAGAGTACAGGTCTGAGTTGGTACTGAGGGAATGCTGCCACCCTACAATGTGCTGCTTTCGTTACAGTTGCCCCTTTTTGACCTGAGGGGCTAGTCAAAGTTTGGGACCCTGGAGATGTTCCAGAACTGGTGACAAGCATTTATTTGATGCAATCTTATTTATTTACAATGAATGTACATCATCTTGTGTTTGCTTACAGCACCAAGAACACTCTTTTCATCCCTGACCTGGAAATCTCTCCCCAGGTTTGTTCAGGGTCAGACATTATGCTTTCAGCTTCTCCTTCAGGCTGTCTGGGTCACTCTGCTCCTTGGTGTTCTCCCTTCCCTTCACACACGTCCTACCTAAAACAATGCTTAGCTAAAGCTGCTAGGTAAATTCACGTACTCCTTTTGCCTTAGGTGGGGACCTAGCCGTACACCTACCTTAACTGAAGGGTGTAGTCACACCCATCAATCTCAATGAGTTTTTAACTCAACGCATCATAAAGTTTCACCCAGCTCATAACACTACACAACCACCAACTGGTTGCCAACTCTTCCAAGTTTACGTTAACTTTTCCACTATTTTATGTTTGTAGTAAAGCACCAGCACATGAATTACATGTTTGTATAAGACGGTGAGCTCTCAGTTTTTTTTACAAGGGTAACTTTCTTGCTCTGTGGGTTGTGGAGAGAAGCTTACAGTGGGGACCTGATTCCATCTTAAAACCTCAGACATTAGAAAACAAAGAACCCCACGTCTATCTTTTTAATCAGACTTACAATTCTTAAGGCGATCTGATTTTCCATTCAGTTTTGAATGCTGAGGGATGGCAATATTTAAATTCACAGCTGCACCAAACGGCTTCCGGGGGACATATGCAGTACCTAAGCCCTGTGCTCGGCCTTAGGGCAAACTTTGGTCAGATTTATGCTGGTGGTCGCATGTGAGCTGGAGCTGTTAGGCATATCACCCCTCATAACGCAGCCTTGGCAGGGCCCTTGGCCAGGTGCCTGTGCAGCCCGAAGGGAGCCCTGTTGTGGCCTCACCAGCGCAAGGTGAGTGGCGCCAAGTCCGGCGCTTCCAGCGGGAGTCTCCCGGGCCCGGAGCCGGGGTGTGCTCGGAGCCCAAACTGCAGGAGTCCCTGCGAAGCTGCCACGCGCAGCCGGCAGGCAGGTTGCAGCCCCCTGGCGGCAGAGAAACGCAGGGACACGTGCCCCAGCGTCGGGGAGCGGCTTGGCCACTAGGGGGGCGCGGGGCAACGAATCTCCCCACCAACCCGAGTGGAACGTTCGGCAGCCCCAGCCCCGCCTCCTTCCGCCCTGTGAGCGGAGGCGGGAGAAGCCCAGGACTCAGAAGGCTCAGCGTAACGTGCCAGCCCTCGCCTGCGGACCTGGGGGTGGGGCCAGCCTCGCTCTGGTGAGGAGTGGGGGGTGTTTGTGTGGAGCTGAGGGCAGAGGTGCGGAATGACTTAGTTTGGCCGCCCTGGGAGCCCGTCGCGGCTGCGATGTTTTGACGTGTGGAGGGGCGGGGCGGACGGTCGGCATCATGGTGGACTCCAGCTGAGCGCGCGGGTTAGGAGGTAAGTCGTAACTGCCACTGCTACCCCCCCCTTCCCATGCCGGAGTCGTTTATTCAGCGTTTAGCCCCCTCCCCCGGTAGCTGGGCCCGGCTCGTGGCGGGTCTCGCGGGGGGACAGCGCCCTCAGGCGCGCTTCTGCGGCCGGCGGGGCTGTCGGGGGGCGCGGGCTGCCCTTCGAGCAGCGCGGGGCGGTGACACCCCCCGCCTCTTGTGGTGACACCTCCCCCCCGGCCTGCGAGCGGTGGCCCCGCGTGTTTACAGGAGGTGGGGGCGGCTTGCGCGGAGCCCCTGGGGTGGCGGTGCCCGGGCCCCTGCGCTGAGAGCGCGGCTGTGCGCTGTCCCCCAGCTTGGGCAGCCCCGTGGCGGCTCCCGCCCGGCGCTGCTGGTGCGCAGCTCTCCACGTGGGGGGGCGGGATCATTGTCCCCATTTTACAGATGGAGGAAACTGAGGGGGACTTTGCCTGGCAATCCTGGGGCTCGTGCGGACTCCGCCAGCGAGTGCCGAGTTACCTGTGTGAGAAATCACCCAGGATCTCCAGCAGGCTCCACAATCTGTGCTGTCTTGGCTTCATTGCTGCGTATACCCAAGCTAGCTAGCTACAGAGGTGCTCTGTGATGGCAGTGTGGCAGTAGTTTCCCCAGGAATTGAAATTAGGGGGAGGTGTTCGAGTTTACGGGGGGGGTGTCAGGGCCGATGAGATATATGAAAGAGATATGAATAAAGTAAATGTTTTGTTAGGATAATGCAAATTTAACATAAGGATAATGCAAGTTACACCAAAACACATAACAGGTCTAGATTTCTAAAAAAATATAAATTTAAAAAAAAAAAGTATTTAATTTCAATTGACTTTTGAAAAGTAAGCCATCATGGGATAAGAGGGAAGTCCTCTCATGGATCAGTAACTGGTTAAAATATGGGAAACAAAGGGTAGGAATAAATTATCAGTTTTCAGAATGGAGAGAGATAAATAATGGTATCCCAGAGCGGTTGGTACTGGGACCATTGCTATTCAACATACTCATAAATGATCTGGAAAAATGGGTAAACAGTGAGGTGGCAAAATTTGCAGATGATACAAAACTATTCAAGATAGTTAAGTCCGAGGCAGACTGCGAAGAGTTACAAAGGGATCTCACAAAACTGGGTGACTGGGCAACAAAATGGCAGATGAAATTCAATGTTGATAAATGCAAGGTAATGCACATTGGAAAACAATCTCAACTATATAAAAATGAAGGAGTCTGAATTAGCTGTTAACACTCAAGAAAGAGATCTTGGAGTCATTGTGGATAGTTCTCTGAAAACAGCCACTCCATGTGCCGTGGCAGTCAAAAAAGCAAACAGAATGTTGGGAATCATTAAGAAAGGGATAGATAATAAGATAGAAAATATCATATTGCCTCTATATAAAAACAATGGTATGTGTACACCTTGAATACTGTGTGCAGATCTGGTCACCCCATCCCAAAAGAGAGATATTGGAAATGGAAAAGGTACAGAGATGGGCAACTAAAATGATTAGGGGTATGAAACCGGAGGAGAAATTAAAATGACTGCGAATTTTCAGCTTAGAAAAGAGACGACTAAGGGGGGATATGATAGAGGTCTATAAAATCTTGACTGGTGTGAAGAAAGTGACTAAGGAAATGTTATTTAATCCTTCACATAACACAAGAACTAGCAGTCACCCAATGAAATTAATAGGCAGCAGGTTTTAAAAAAACAAAAGGAAGTACTTCTTCACACAACATAAAGTCAACCCGTGGAACTCTTTGCCAGGGGATGCGGTGAAGACCAAAACTATAACAGGATTAAAAAAAGAACTAGATAAATTCCTGGAGAATAGATCTATCAGTGGCTATTAGCCAGGATGAGGAGGGATGCAACATCATGCTCTGAGTGTCCCTAGCCTGTTTGCCAGAAGCTGGGAATGGGCAACAGGGGATGGATCATTTGATGATTCCCTATTCTGTTCATTCCCTCTGAAGCACCTGGCCTTGACCACTGTCGGAAGACGGGATACTGGGCTATATGGACCATTGATCTGACCCAGTATGACCATTCTTATGTAAAAATTAATTATAATAATAAATGTTTAGTACAGAAACTCCCCAACATAATGACCTCTCAAGATAGCAATGATGTGAGATAACAACCTTGGCAAATAATGCATTTTAAAAATCTTGGCCTACTAGGAAACATATTTATATAAGTTTCCATTCCCAGTCACAAATCTAGCATTCTGGAGCAAAGTCTCTAAAATATAGTCCAACAAACAAATGTTTATTTAACGTGCCCCTCACTTTTCCCTTCACCGCACCCTGCTCACTGGTGTTGTCCTTGGTCAGTGGAGACTCAGAGTTCAGAGGTGCTTTCACGTGAGTACACCTCCCAGGTGGGGGGCAAGAAGGCACCTTGCTCGTTCCTCCAGCTGCTCACTGTTCGCTCAGGCCACGGCTGTTCGTTGTGCCACCGTTCATTCCACCACTGTGTTGCCAATGGCCCTGCGCAGTCACCTTCTGCTGCCACCTGCCACTGTGACCTCTGTGAGTTGGTCTCTTGAGGTTCCACCAGCTCTCAGTGATTTCAGCTGAGCTCTCAGTGGGGGAACCTCGCAGCTAGTGCAGTCTAGGCTGTCTCTTACACAAAAACACTACCCACAGGAACACTGTCCCCACAGCAGGACTAAGCACTTAGACCTGCTTATCAGTGATTTCAGCTGCAGTGGTCACTTAACAGAACAAAAGACTATCTATGGAGCCTAATTAGCTCTGTTTTTAAACAGTGGAGAGGGACAGGTCCCCACCCTCTCTCTTGATGCCCTCAATCAGCACAGGCTAAGTACAGTTCTACTGCCCTTTACTCATACAATAAGAACAACAACATTTCATTCCCACCCCACCCCCACATTCAAGTGCTTTGTAACCCAACCCCAACCAAAATCTATCATATTGGGCAACATAGCTCTGTTTGCTGGATACCTAGGTAGATTAGGTGTGAATGTAAATACAATCTGGTCCTGAAGCCTTTTGCTCCAGACCCCAGCTCATCACTAGCTGTCAGGGAGAGCTCATTTAGACTTTGCTTACAAATCATCATTTGAAATTATTAGGTTGGCCAACATCACCGAAATGAATGCACTGACATTGTCATCAAAAACAACAACTGTATAAGGAAGCTAGTCGATGTTCATACTTTTGAAATCTATTATACTTTTTAGATACATTTATTTTATCATACACTGTATATGCTTTTAAAGTGTGTATTAATGTTTCAATTTCAATTCAAATTTCCAAACAGTCACTAAATTGGTATGTTTCAGAGTTGCAGTGGTGTTAATCTGTATCCGCAAAAAGAACAGGAGTACTTGTGACACCTTAGAGACTAACAAATTTATTTGAGCATAAGCTTTCGTGGGCTACAGCCCACTTAATCGGATGCATAGAATGGAACATATAGTGAGGAGATATATATACATACAGAGAACATGAAAAGGTGGGAGTTGCCCAACCAACTCTAAGAGGCTAATTAATTAAGATGACCTATTGTCAGCAGGAGGAAAAAAAAAACTTTTGAGTGATAATCAAGATGACCCATTTAAGACACTTTGACAAGAAGGTGTGAGAATACTTAACATGGGGAAATAGATTCAATGTGTGTAATGACTTAGCCATTCCCAGTCTCTCTATTTAAGCCTAAATTGATTGTATCTAGTTTGCATATTAATTCAAGTTCAGCAGTTTCTTGTTGGAGTCTGTTTTTGAAGCTTTTCTGTTGCAAAATTGCCATCTTTAAATCTGTTACTGAATGGGCAGAGAGGGTGAAGTGTTCTCCTACTGGTTTTTGAATGTTATAATTCTTGACATCTGAATTGTGTCCATTTATTCTTTTGCGTAGAGACTGTCCGGTTTGGCCAATGTACATGGCAGAGGGGCATTGCTGGCACATATCACATTGGTAGATGTGCAGGTGAACGAGCCCCTGATGGCGTGGCTGATGTGATTAGGTCCTATGATGGTGTCACTTGAATAGATATGTGGACAGAGTTGGCATCGGGCTTTGTTGCAAGGAAAGATTCCTGGGTTAGTGTTTTTGTTCTGTGGTGTGTGGTTGCTTGTGAGTATTTGCTTCAGGTTGGGGGGGCTGTCTGTAAGCGAGAACAGGTCTATCTCTCAAGATCTGTGAGAGTGAGGGATCATCTTTCAGGATAGGTTGTAGATCTTTGATGATGAGCTGGAGAGGTTTTAGTTGGGGGCTGAAGGTAACGGCTAGTGGCGTTCTGTTATTTTCTGTGTTGGGCCTGTCTTGTAGTAGGTGACTTCTGGGTACTCTTCTGGCTCTGTCAATCTGTTTTTTCACTTCAGCAGGTGGGTATTGTTGTTTTAAGAATGCTTGATAGAGATCTTGTAGGTGTTTGTCTCAGTCTGAGGGATTGGAGCAAATGCGGTTATATCTTAGAGCTTGGCTGTAGACAATGGATCGTGTGGTGTGTCCTGGATGGAAGCTGGAGGCATGTAGGTAAGTGTAGCGGTCAGTAGGTTTCCGGTATAGGGTGGTGTTTATGTGACCGTCGCTTATTAGCACAGTAGTGTGAAGGAAATGGACCGCTTGTGTGGATTGGTCTAGGCTGAGGTTGATGGTGGGATGGAAATTGTTGAAATCTTGGTGGAATTCCTCAAGGGCTTCTTTTCCATGGGTCCAGATGATGAAGATGTCATCAGTGTAGAGTAGGGGCATTAGGGGACGAGAGCTAAGGAAGCGTTGTTCTAAGTCAGCCATAAAAATGTTGGCATACTATGGGGCCATGCGGGTACCCATAGCAGTGCAGCTGACTTGAAGGTATACATTGTCCCCAAATGTGAAATAGTTGTGGGTGAGGATAAAGTCGCAAAGTTCAGCCACCAGGTTTGGCGTGTAACTAGTTCACAAAACTGGGGGAGGGTGTTGGGGAAATTCTGGGAGGGGGAGGTGTAGGGAAATCACTGCAGTGTGGCATATCCTGAAGAACAGAGGTGAAATTACTTGCCTGGTCACCCAGTAGGCCAGAGGTCGCTGGGAATAAACCCAAGACTCCTGAGTTTCAGTCTATTGTTCTAGCCATTAGGCCACACTGCTGGACCCATGTTCTAAAAATATGTTGGCTAAAGCTCAGCATCTGGTGGTCTCCTCCCATGGTTTTTCAGTGTTATGGAAGATGAAAAGATCTGTTAGTTCAGTCCACCATGATGCATTCAAACCAGAATCTTTTTAATGCAAAGATTTGTCTAATCTTTCCTTTTAAAATATATATTTTTTTTAATAAGGAGATGAATCTGTGAGAAGGCCTGATGCAAATACTATCATCTGTGATGTGTTGGAGCAGAAGTGACTAAACAGAGGAAAGTGCCTTATCCATTAGGCCACTGGGGCCCTGAAGGCTATCAGTGATACTTGTGTGGTCTCAGCTCAGTTCCTCGTGGGACACATGTTGATGTTGAAAAACACCATCCAGTTAACTTTGTTAGCATTCTTTAGCAAGGACGGAATGGTCAATAAGGGTATGTCTACACTACAGGATTAATCCGAATTTAGATAATTCGAATTTGGGAAACAGGTTGTATAAATTCGATTGTGCGCGGCCACACTAAGCACCTTAATTCGGTTTTAAACCACATTAATTCGGTGGTGTGCGGCCACACTACCCCATTAACTTAAACACAGTAATTCGGTGGTGTGCGTCCACACTAACCCTAATTCGAATTAACAAAATCGATTTAGGCTCTACTCCGTTCGTCGAGGTGGAGTACAGAAATCGATTTAAAGGGCCCTTTAATTCGAATTAACTGGCTCTGTAGTGTGGACGGGTGAAGGGTTAATTCGGATTAAGGCAGCTAAATCCGAATTAAAGTCCTAGTGTAGACCAGGCCTAAGAGGGAATGCTGACTTAATTCCAAGATGTGGTCCCTCTCGATCATTTGCCACATTGGTAGGGCAATGTTCAGGAACTTGCATTATTACTGCCTGTACTGTATTCTGGTGGATAAATCAGGATCTTCCATTTATAGAGCTCTCAGATTAGTACCTTTCCGAAACACTCCACTCTCTTAAAGAAAATAACGCACTCCAGAGTAAATATGTAGCTCATATTGTGCAAACTCATTAGTAAACAAAACTTTTACAAACTTTTATCAACACACTTCTGCCATCTTAGACTTCTCTTTTTACTCTGAATATTTATCCTTATCTGGAATAGTTGCCTTACGGCGGGAGTCTGTAAACATGGTCCTCAAGTGTCCAATGCAGAGTTCACGTACACCACCAAAATTGAAGTGGTTACTAAGTTATGTATTTAAGAACACATAAATCAAGTTCAATAACTGATATTCTAGCTATGTCAGACTTGTGAATATGTTTAGGTGAATCTTGTCTCTAATAGTCTTTTCTACTTTTCAGATACTTTATTCAAGAGAACTTAAGACAAATTGCATAAATCAAGGTATGTTTTTTTAGTCTGGTCATGGTGTTTTAGTATATTGCTTTAGAACCATCTAATTAATTTTTTTCATTTTATGGACCTGAAAAATAGGATTTGTCTAATTTTAAAATGCTTTGTTTCATAGCTTGTCTCACGCTTCACCTAGACCTTACTTAAGAAAAGAGCAGTAGTGTCTTGGAGCAATTATTTTTTTCCAAGGGTCTATTTACCCCTCTCTTAGCATAGATTTTTGGTTTTCTATTCATACAAGGTGGACTGGTTTAACAGTTTAAACATTTGTTTTTAAATTTAGTTAAATTGGTGCAGACTCCTACATAGACACTTAAATCAGTTTAACCCAGGCTTATACTGATTTAGCTTAAGATGGCAAGGAACTGATTTACCTAAGTCAACGTAAGAAAGGTTTAAATTGAGTTATACATGTTCACAGAGGGTTTTGCACCTGTTTGATTTTTAAATCACACATTTAGTTAAACCATTGCAATATGGTGTGTATATTGGGCCTGTGTGGTGTTCCATTGCATGCTTGAGGGAGAAACTTCAGACTGGGGAAAAATGAATAATATAAATTTAATTGATTACTTTTTATAACTTCTGCTGTGTTTCATTCATGGTTGGTTATGTTCTTAGGTTAGCAGTATAAATCGACTGCCATTCTTTTCCACCTTGCTTTTTTATCAATTTATTGGCTTGCCAGCTTGAAATGTTCATATACATGTGCACGAGTGTAATTTAGGTTTTAAAAGGACTGAGATATCGTTGATGAAACTTGCAGCTGGAAGGTCTCAAACTTGAAACTGAACTTCAGTTACAAAATGTTTTGTCTACTGTGTGGAACCACGGAGAGTGCATATTAGAATACTGGGCTGCTTGTTAAAAGTAAATAAGATTCCTGAGACAAAAACTTAAAGGTGACTTGCAAAGGAAAAAAATAAAGATTTTGGCCCCATTTTAGCTTCTTTGTAATTTAATGCATATGCATACAGTATCTCTGAAAGGTTTTTGTTAGTGTTTTTTCTATTTGATTTTGTACCTGAGAAATTCAGGTCTTATCTACCACTGGTAATTTGGAAACCTAGTGAAACTGGCATCAGAATAGATGGAAAGCTCAGCATCTGAGGCTATGTCTACACGACAGCCTATATCAGCATAATTTACGTCGGTTAAGGTGGTGATTAAGCCGCCCCCTTGAGTGAGGGGGCTTTGGCACAGGCAGGGTATGGCTCCTCCTGGCCAGTGCTCTGGGCCGGAGAGTCTTGGGTTTTCCTCGGATGCCAGCCCAGTCAGAGGCAGTGAGGGAAGGAAGGAGCCTGCTGGCCAGGCTGTTCGTGAGCTGAGTGCTCTGACCAGGGGCTGGTTCTCTGCACAGTACAGTAACTCCTTGCTTAACGTAGTCCAGTAGCAGATGACCGGCTAGCATACATCCTAAAACACCAAAATCCCCTTAGCAAGATAACAAGTCTCTAAGGCCATGTCTATACATACAGCGCTGTAGCAGTGCACCTGTGCCAATACAGATCCACTATAGTGCATCTGGTAAAGAGAGCTCTATGCTGATGGAAGAGAGCTCTCCCTTCGACATTAAAAAAACCACTTCCGTGAGCTTCATAAGCTATGTTGCAGCAGAAGCTCTCCTGCTGATAGTGCTGTGCACACAAACGCTCATGTCAATGTACCTTATGTCGTTTGGGGGGGTGCTGACATAGGCTGTAGTGTAGACACAGCCTTACTGTATTAGCCCTGCACAACCAAAATCCTCATCTGGACAAGAAAATGTAAAAATATCAACTTAAAAAAAAATCACATTTCAGTTTGAATTTTTTTTAAGTCTCCCTATTTCTTTAATGCAGAGTGCTGCTTTGCACTTCTAAAATGTCTTTCAAAGAATATCAAAGCATTTTATAAACATTAAACTCCATAATTCCACACAGATATTAATATTTTCTCCTCTAAAATGAAGATGTTGTTGAGGGCAGAGTTAGCCTCTGAAAAATGGCATTGTGAGGTTCCATATTTATTGCATCCTAATGATTCCACATCAGAGTTGCTCAGTCTAAAAGTAAAAAGATGTTTTTTTTGACAACACTGAAAACTCAACCTGGAATCTTAGAGCCTTGTACTTAGTCTTGAGCATCATCACTAGAAATAAAAGATTCAGTTGTTGTGCTGCTGATGTATACAAAATGATATAGAATCCAGCTTCCGGTCCCATAGCAATGTTTGCTCTACCAGTCTAGCCAGGATACAAAACAACATGTTTGTCATAACTTTTTTTTTTATGACTGAATACCTACACAGGGAAACAGATGTCAAGAAACACAGCATTATTTTTACTCAGTCACTTCCTTGATCATAACCATACTGACTTGCTCAAAATCAGAGTGAGTTAAAAGCAGAAGCAGGAGTAGTACTAGAAACATTGGTTCACAATTCCTTGATATAACAATTTAGACACACTCCCTAACTCACTTCCAGTAGTAAGGATTCACCTGTAATGTACACTCTGATATGAAGTACAGTACGCTCCCGTTTATCCAAATGGCCTGGGGGACAGCCAAAACTTTCAGATAATCAGGCACTCACATAAACATGAGTACTATCAACCAACATAGGGTGACATGGGGGATGCACTCTGGGTTCAGATAACCTAATTCCTTTTATCTGAAAATCCTAGTTAACTGAAATTATACTGTACTATAAGTGCTAGGTATTTTAAAATCACTTTATCTGACCTGCCTCCAATTCCTGATTGATGAACTAAATATATGAACAATACGCTCTGGGCGGCGCCAGCCATGCCAGCAGATAAGCCCCAGCTGCGCTGGCCGGCAGGATCAGCCCCAGCTGCTTAATTGGTTAACCATTTAAATGACATATTTTTAATCGTTTAAATGGTTAATTTTTAAAATGGTATTTACATGTCTAGTGTGAACCCTAAAGCCTGAAAGATAAGAAGGTAAATATAAAGAATCCAACTACGCAGTATTTCTTTTTAACGGGTGCTCAGTCAACTTGATGTTCATTTGAACGATTGTACTGCATAGTTCTGATTGATTACCGTTGAACTTGCTTGAGTACGAGTAATTTTACCAGGTGTCCTGTATTCAGCATAGGGAAATATGGTCACTCTATATAAGTGACATTATAAAACTGTAGTTATCTTTGGAGTTTGTATATAGACAAGATTTTTGAGGTGTTGAATCTGCTTGTCTGAACTGTATTTACCGAAGGATTTGCTTCATTTGGCAGTTACATCTTCAATGTAATGTGTCAGTATTGTTGTCCTGAATAGACTGGGTTGCTAGCCACTATGAGCTCTTTCACAAAATTCTTGATGAATGTGTTGTTTTCCTTTTGTACTTGTTGATAGCCCATGTGATCCTAAGTAGTATAAAAACATGTTAAGGATCAGACATGAGCTTTAAGCCAGAAAACTAGATGTTACTTGGTATGCCCAAGTATTGCATGTATTGCTGAACTGTGGTTGACTTACATTTCATATGTGCAATACTGAAATACAGTGCGGGTAAGATAAGGATTAGTTTTCATTCTTACCCTTACGTTTTTTTGGCCTTCTTCTTAAACACAAATAAAGGGAGAGAAATCGTATGCAGGTGTATGAGTTGATATCATGGATCCCTTGCTGTTAAAAGGTCTGATCTTGCAAATTTTTATATGAGTAGTTTTATGGATTCTAGTGGGACCACTTGCAGGATAAGGGCCAGATTTGTACTTGATCTATTCGGTTCTATACTGCTGGAATAAATAACATGCATACCACAGTGCATTGCAGAAATCATGTTTCTCATGGCCAGAGACTTAAGGGTGGGTTGTTTTTGACTCAATAGAGCAGTGGTCCCAAGACTCTTTACCTCATGCGCCCCCCCCCCCCCGCAACTCCCCCTGAGCTGGGGCTGGGAGTGGGGCCACGGCTGTTGGAGAGGGGAACGTGGACAGGGGTAAGGGGGCTGGCACCCGGGACCCTGGACCAGGACTGGAACTGGGTGGTGCCTCCCCCGGCGGGAGCTGGCCTGGGCCCCAGCTGCGCCCCCCGAATGTTCCACCCCACAGTTCGGGGACCTCTGCAATAGACTGAATTATTTAGGAGCGTTTATGTTCTATGTAGTTTGGTCTTTGTAAACTATATTGAAAAATCTTTATAAAATGTATTTGTAAGGTGGAAACTGGTAACCATGGACAGTTACTAAAATTAAGCAGTTTCTTTTTAGAGGCACTTGAACATGGTGATGGACACAGTATAAGATTTTGTATTTAAAAGAGGTAATGATTTTGAGCGTCTTTTAGTTGCAGTGGTTAAAACTCATATTTCAGCAGGTGGATGGAGTGAATTTTGTGTTCCTGAACATAAAGATTTGCAATGAAAAAGTTAACAGTGGACCCATACCTAGGGCCCTACCAAATTCATGACCATGAAAAACACGTCATGGACTGTGAAATCTGGTCTCCCACCATGTAATCTGGTCTTTTGTATGCTTTTACCCTAAACTATACAGATTTCACGGGGAAGACCAGCATTTCTCAAATTGGGGGTCCTGACCCAAAAGGGAGTTGCGGGGGTGGGTGGGTCGCAAGGTTATTTTAGGGGAGCCAGGGTATTGCCACCCTTACTTCTGCACTGCCTTCAGAGCTGGGTGGCTGGAGAATGGCAGCTCTTCAGTGCCCTGCCAGCAGCAGCGCAGAAATAAGGTTGGGAATACCATACCATGCCATCCTTACTTCTGCACTGGTGCTGGCAGCAGCTCTGCGTTCAGAGCTGGGCTCCCGATCAGCAGCTGCCACTCTCCAGCTGACCAGCTCTGAAAGAGCAAGGGTAGCAGTACCACAAACCTCCTCCCACCCCACAACTCGTTTTTGGGTCAGGACCCCTATAATTACAACACTGAAATTTTAGATTTAAATACCTGAAATCATGAAATTTCCTTTTTTAAAAAATCCTATGACCGTGAAATTGACCACTGTCAAGGCTGAATCCCCAATCTGTCACTCTGAGTGCAGAAAGTGCGGGCCCGCAAGGATTTAAAAAATTAATACTTGCCACTCCAGGCTTGTATTACACTCCCACAGTTACAGCTTTTCTCTGACCTTGGCTTGGTAAACGCTGCCACCACCCAAATGCAACCCCCCCCCCCTTTGAACCCAGGAAGGAACACTTGGGAATTCCTCCCTGTGGGGTACCCTCAAGCCCTTTCACACACCCCTGCCCCCGGGGAAGAGCTGAGAAAGAAAACAAAGGAAATTAGCTGTGGCTACCAGCTAATCAAACAACATGCACAAACCTCTTAGGACACCAAAAATCCAATCCTATTCTTAAAAAAGGTAAATTTTATTAAAAACAAAAAGGAAAAAAATACATCTGGAACTTAGGCTTTTTGCTAGAGCTTAAAAGAAACAATTACAAAAATTAAACACCCAAAGGGGGGGTTCAGCTTAAAGGTTACAAGCAAACAAAAGCATCTGGAGTTAGCACAGAAGAGATCCACAAGCCAAAATAAGAAATAAACCTGATAGCATCTAACTAAACATTCCCTATCCAAATTATTTCTTCCAGGTATGGAAAATACTTTTTCATACCTGGTTCAAACCTTACATAGCATTTCTGCTTATAGCATTACTGCTCCGTGTCCCTGCAGCCCAGAGAACAACACTGACAAAGGGAAAGTTTCTTTCCCATTTTTAAAAGTTCTAGCCTTCCCATTGGCTCTTTTGGTCAGGTGCCTACTCCTTTTCTTTTACCTGTGGGCTTGTAAACCCTTTACAGGTAAAGCAAGCAGAGAACAGCTACCAAGTTTTACAGCAAGTTGTTTGGCTGGTTGTTCAACAAAGGGAGCTATCTCCCCACTTTATTTATCACAACCACAATGGACCATGAATTTGGTAGGGCTCTACCCATAATCTATTGGTGTCCCTCAACAGTCCGCTGCAATTTGAGAAGTAAGAGTTTGTCTTTTCCTCTTGTTCTTTTGCTCCCTGGCTTGTCAGGATGGGAGAGCACCACGGGACTGCTGCGATTGATGTGGAGTACTTTCCTGCTAAGTGTGGATTTTCCGACTAGCATAATTTTGGTCGTTACTGGAGAATGCCACTATGGAACTGGTCTCATTCAGAAAGGGACTGTAATGACAGTGCTGGAAGACTGCTTCCACATTTTACTTGTCAAGAATAATCCTCAATGTGTATGGGGTGGGTGAGCACAGAAAGGGAGAATGAAGGTTCTTCTGAAGCTTCAAAGTTAAAGATTCTAAGTCAAATTCAGTGCTGCTGTAAAACTGTTCTATAGAATGGCGTCAATTTGTGTAACAGTTAAATGTTTAAATACAAAAATTCCAAGATATTCAAGTTGAGGCTTGTGTTGGTTGTGAGCAGGGTCGTGTTTTCTTTCTCCTCCTGCGCTATCATAAACATGGGTTAAGAATGCCACTCCATCTTTTTCTCTGGGTTTCTCTGGAAGTTTGATCTGGACTGATACCTTATGTTTAAACATACAGTAGTACTTAGTATTTTTCTTTTGGACTCTTACATTTAAAAAAAAAAAAAACTTAAATTTTATCCTAGTAGATGATAAAACATATTTATCTATAAAGGTTCATAAATGCCAGTTCAGGATTGTTTGTTTTTTTCCAGTAAATGAGACTTATTTTTCCAAGGAACTATATAGAGTTTGCTTACCGTTTATGCTAATGCAGTAGATTAAATGACATTAAGCGATTACATTACTAGATTATTACTCCTTAGTTTTTTTTAAAAGATAGCTGAATATTGGTATGTATGTTTGAAACAGTTCAAGCCAAATTTACTTCAGGTTGAGGCCTTGTATAACTAGATCATGACTGAGGTCTTGACCCTGAAAAAGCTCTCATGTGCAAAATTTACATATATGAATTATCCAATGAAGCCAATGGAACTGTGTATTTGTCTAAGTGTTTGCAGAACTCAAGGCTGAGTTTTCACTTTCTTGAGACTGGTGCTCATAAGAGATGTTGTGATACTGATAGATTGTTTATTATTCATGGTAAGTACTTTAAACAAGATAATTTTGTTTTCTTTACATGTGTATCTTTACAGTTTATAAACTCAATTAAATGCATGCAGTAAATCTATTTGAGTTAATTTTGGGAAATTGTTTGTTTTGATATGCATGATAAACTCCTCAGTTTGGCATTTCAAACTTAGATATATGTGGAGGAAGAAAAATGTAAAAGTCATCATCTACTCTTTCTGCTGTCCGAAATAACTAAGTTTCATTTTGTTTATAATAGGTTATTTCCCTAGTACTACAATAGTAGGTTATTTTTCCTAGTATTTTCCTGATTCTACTTTCAGATGCCTAGTGCATCTTATTGTGTTAACTTAGTCCCATTCTTCAAACTCTATCTCACCTGAGAATAGTTCCTTTGACGTAATTGGAATTATTTCACTAAGCAAGAGTTTGCAGGATCAGGTCATTAGCTTGTATATGTCTTACACAATAGTGGATTTTGAGGTGCACAGTGAGTTCATATATATCTTTAACTATTGCATGTTTTTCTAGAAACGTTAGCAGACTTTTCTTCATAAAGTTCACATGATCAACACTAATATCTGACAATAGAATCTGATTTTGTATTTAAATATTTCTGTTCTTGAAGATGCCTGCTCCTTGTGATTCACTGCTTGAAGATATTGAGGATATTGTGTCAGCACAAGATGTGAAACCACATGACCGACAGTTTGCACGAAAGAATGTTGTTCCTAAAGTGCGAAAACGCAGTTCACAAAAAAATGTTCAGGCAGATGATGATCCACCAAGTGATAGGTAAGTTCTTCTTTCAAAAAAACCCTAGTATGTACACACTTCCAGTTTTTTAAAATAAAATGGAATGTGGCATTGCCCCATAGCTTTTAAGTTGTCGTCAGATTTGGTTGTAATAAAAACTTTGCTGCTTTTGTTAAGCACACTGATAATTTGGGGCTCGAGTTTCAAAAATACTCAGTACTCCTTATTGTGGCCTAATTGCTAAAAAGCTCAGAATTCCCACTGAAATGCCTGAATGAAGTGACCAGATTTACAAAATTGCCCAGCACTTTGTATTATTTTCAGAGACAGTTACTGGATACTGAGAAGTTTTGACAATTTGGACTTTTAATTTAGGATGCCTAAATGGGAGCTGAGCTCTTGAAAATCTAGCTCTTGGATTCTAGTGTCTTTGTGGGGCTTAGGGGTGGGGAAGTAGAATTTAAAATGTTAAAAGTGGTGACAGTTTACTGTTGAGTCTTTCAGATTACCTATTCAGTAATGGAAATAACTGACTGTTAAATGGCATGGAAGAGTATCAGCATCAGATAACATAAAACTGATATTCTGTAGAAAAAATGTTGGAAAGCTTGATGCATCTATGCATCCTCTTCCAAGAATAAAAAGAGAGAGTAGAAGTGGATCTTTGCATTAGAGCATCCCTTCAAAGTAAATTTGAACTTGAATGTACGTTTTTAGAATGCGCTAAAAAGACTTCAAGATATTAGATCTGCCCCCTAGTCCCACTGCCAATTTTTGTGGTTATACATACATTTCTTATTTTGTTTTTCTTTTCCCTGTTACTACCTTGTGAAGCCCACGCAAATGATAGAAACTGAACATATGCAAAGCGCTATCAAATCCACTAAGTAAACAAGAAAGCAATCCATTTCCAGTCTTTAATTATTTAATCCTGGAATTCTCAGGAAACACCATTTTGGCTTTATGCTTTATAGTCTACTAGAGATCTGAATTTCATAAGCATAATAGCATTTTTTTAATCATTAAGTCTGTAGAGTTAGCCCCTTTCAAAGATAGATAATATGTTCTTGATATGATGGAATCAGTGTATTTGTTGCTGTATCAAGGATCTTTAGTAGTTCTCTCTCTGTTGGCCACTCACCATTACTGTGTGGTTTTCAGTGGTTTTTACTCTGGTAATTTATGTCCCTACAAAGGATGACCTTTTTGGAGCTTTATGTCTGGGATCTAGCCAGGGATGTTTAAGGACTACACGTGTGTGTTTGCTTTAATCCTAGGCCTTGTGTACACTACAAAGTTTTGTCAGGAAAAGCTGCCTTTTGCCTACAAAACAGTGGAAGTATACTCTCTACAAAGTTACTTTTGGCTGCAAAACTCTGCTGTTTTGCCAACAAAATAAAACCACCTCGATGAGAGGCATAAAGCTTTTTGCAGCAAAGTTAAAGCTACAAGGTGTCAGTGTAGAGACACTACTGTTTGTTTGGTTGACATAACTGACTTCCACCAGTATCCCACAATGCCTGCCCTGACTGCTCTGCTCAGTGTTTTGATCTCTGCTGCCCTGCAGGCATGTGTCCCTCTCCTTTCAAAGGTCCTGGAAGTATCTGACAGCTGAGCATGCTGCTCTGTTCTGGGAACAAAGAGCAAATCATTAACTGTGGAATGCTCCTGTTCTCCCCTGCACTAGGAACACAGTGGTAGGCAGACTTTTGCTGTGGGGAATGGGGGGGGGGGGGCAGATTGCTGTGCTGCTTTGATATTCCTCAGCATGGAGAGCTCACAGAGCTGCTCAGAATGCCGCTCCCAGCAGCTGAGGAGTCTGTGGGAGAACTCAGAGGGTATCAGGAACCATAGGCAGGCAGGCAGAGTGGGCTGCTTCTGCCAGGAGGGTAGGGAGAGACTGCTGTGCGGAGCATATCCGGGGCTGATGTGTGTGGGGGGTGTCCCCTTCCCCCTGCCTCAGGATAGGTTGGTCAGCCTGTCGTCTCCCTCTCCCTCCCCCCCACTTCAGTTGAAAAGCAGCTGACAATCTACTAGGATGCCCATGGAATAATGGGATTGAGAAACCTGCATCATGTGATGCTGCAACTGCCCCATGAGGCATTGCAAACCCTTTCCAAAGCATCCTGCAGCTAGTTGCACAATAGGGGCTGGTCTACACTAGGAGGGGGGGAGTCGATCTAAGATACGCAACTTCAGCTACGAGAATAGTGTAGCTGAAGTCGATGTATCTTAGATCGATTTACCACAGGTCCTCACAGCGCGGGATCGACGGCCACGGCTCCCCCTCGACTCTGCTTCCGCCTCTCGCTCTGGTGGAGTACCGGAGTCGACGGGGAGCACGTTCGGGGATCGATTTATCGCGTCTAGACGAGACACGATAAATCGATCCCCGATAGATAACTACCCGCCGATCCGGCGGGTAGTGAAGACGTACCCTAAGAAAGCTACCACAGTGCACTGCTCTCTGTATTGATGCAAGAGCTGCTAGTGTGGATGCACTCTGCCGACACAAGGAGCATAGTGTGGACATGCAACAGCGGTTTTAATTAAAGCGGCATAACTGTTGCTGACAAAACTTTGTAGTATAGACAAGGCCCTACAAATTTTCTGCAAACAGGCATGATTCTTATCCATTGGTCATTCTTGACTACTCAGTGTCTCTTAGGACCTGTCTACGCTTACAGTGCTGTAGTGGTGCAGCTGCAGCGCTTAGTGAAGACACTACCTATGGGAGAGCTTCTCCCATCAGTGTAGGTACTCCACCTCCGCAAGAGGTGTTAACTATGTTGATGGGAGAAGCCCACCCTCCTGAATGATGTATAGTATTGCCTTGGAGTTACGAACACCTTGGGAATGGAGGTTGTTTGTAACTGAAATGTTCATAACTCTGAACAAAACGTTATGGTGGTTCTTTCAAAAATTTAAAACTGAACATTGACTTAATACAGCTCTAAAATTTTACTATGCAGAAGAAAAATGCTGCTTTTAACCATCTTAATTTAAATGAAACAAGCACAGAAACAATTTCCTTACCTTATAACATTTTTTTAAAACTTTCCCTCTATTTTTTTAGTAGTTTTCGTTCAACACAATACAGTACTGTATTTGCTTTTTTACTTTTTTTGTCTCTGCTTCCTGATTGCATACTTCTGGTTCCAAATGAGATGTGTGGTTGACCGGTCAGTTCATAACTCTGGTGTTTGTAACTTTGATGGTCTACTATAGTTATACCGATGTAAATTCGTAGTGTAAGCCAAGCCTTGAGATTTCCGTTCTATTCTTCTAGTGGGCTCTTTTGTATCATGGCTGTACCTCTGGAGCAACCAAATTATAAATCTTCAAATAAGCTGGCATGTCCTCTACTACAGTGGTACAAATCTGCCACAATAATACTTTTGTAGCTCAGAAAGGTTGGGGTACAGAGCTTTTCATCCCTATCTCACTGGTCTGGATTAGTAGTGATGTCTGATAGGTGGCCTTTGTGGAGTGAGTTGAAGGCACATAGGTGAGGCAGCATGAGGAGCTTGAAATTTAGCTGTACCCAATGGTGAGCTGGAGCCAGTTTGCGGGAACCGGTTGTTAAATTTAGAAGCCCTTTTAGAACCGGTTGTCCCGCGCGGGACATTTAAATTTAACAACTGGTAAAGCTCCGGCAGCTCTCCGCCCCGCCCCCGGACCCAGCTCACTTCCGCCTCCTCCCCTGAACGCTCCACCCCTCTTCTCCTCCCCCTCCCCTGCTTCCCGCGAATCACCTGTTCGCGCGGGAAGCCAGGGGGGCTGAGAAGCAAACGGCAGCTTCGCGCAGGTGAGCTGGGGCGGGGGGGGGGGGGCATGAAGAGGGTTCCAGTGAGGCGCAGCCCGGCCAAGTGGCCCCGGCCCCAGCCCTGGCCGACTTGCTCCTGCTCTGGCCCCGGCCGACCTGCCCCGGCCCAGCGGCCCCAGCCCAGCGGCTCTGGCTCCGGCCGAGCAGCTCCAGCCGACCTGCCCCGGCTGAGTGGCGCGCCTGTAGCGTCGCCAGCCATCTCCAGGCAGCGTGGTAAGGGAGCAGAGAGGGAGTGATCGTGGGGGGGTGGATAGGGGTCAGGGCGGTCAGAGGGCAGGGAACAGGGGGATTGAATGGGGGGGAAGGGTCCCGGGGGGCAGTCAGGAAGGAGCAGGGGTTGGATGGGGCGGTGGGAGGCAGTCAGGGGCGGGGGTTCCAGGAGCAGTCAGGGGACAGAGGAAAGGGGTGGTTGGATGGGGCAAGGGTCCCGGGGGGCCATCAGGAATGAGAGGAGGGGTTGGATGGGGCAGCCGGGGGCAGTCAGGGGACAGGGAAGGGGTGGATGGGGCAGGTGTCCGGGGGGGGGGGCGTCAGGGGGGGGGGGGGGTGGGAGGGGGCAGGGGGGGGGCGGACAACGACCCCCTCGTGGGATGAGGAGGAGGGAACCGGTTGTTAAGATTTAGGCAGCTCATCACTGGCTGTATCTGTTTCATGGATAGATGACTTATTTTTAGTCCTGTCAATCTGGTACTGTGTATGAACATTGAAATCTCTATCTTAAAAAAAAACCCAACTTTTTTTTTTTGGTTTTTGATTCCATATAGCTACAGAGTATAGTCTTCTTTTTCCATATACCCTCTCTATTTTGAAGATATCATTTCTTTCTTACCTTCCCCCCCCCCCCCCCCCCATTAAAATACTGAATCTTTTCTTCCTTCTCCACCTCATTGAGGTTGGGTGGAGTCATTTAACATTCCAATGTATAGGGACCAAAACCTTTTGTTCCTGAGTGCCTGAAATGACTTCATGTTTTATTTTGTTTTTATCTCTAACTTGCTTTCCTGATTCTGTTCATTCAACAGCATTATTCCCGGTGCACAAAAAATCTGGATACGCACATGGGGATGTTCTCATAATAATTCAGATGGAGAATATATGGCTGGACAGTTGGCTTCTTATGGGTACAGAATTACAGGTAATGATCTCAGTCAAGCTACTTGCAGGTTTTTTGCTGATTTGTTTAAATATTTAGATTGAACCAGTCTAGTCTTTTTAAATTAGATTTTACTACACCCCCTTTAATCTCAGCATGTTAGCAGGCTTGTTTGGCATTAGTAAACTGTATTTGGAAGTCCATTCAGTGATGTGAGCCATATTTGTGGGCCTCATAGAATTGTAGGACAGCAAGGGACTGGAAGAGGTCATCTAGTCCAGTCCCCTGCATCTTTTGAGGCAGTTCTAATCTATTATGTCAGATTGCTGTTTGTATGTGATGAGTCCTTTTAAGTTAAAATAGATTTTGGTGCAGATCCAGTAGTTAATTTTTAAATCTCAATGTCTTGGGGATTTTTAAATCTCTACTTTAGTTAAAACCTGAACCAAATCTTATGTCAGTAAAATTCTGTGTTTTTCTTATATAACTACAAGCAAATTCATTTTCTGTAGTCTTCAGATATATTAAAAAAAAAATTTGAGATTTTATATGACAGATTTTAACCTGAACTTTTAAACCTGCTTTTTGAGGATGGATTTTACAGTAGAAACACTAAAAAATCTTAACTGCCTGTTGAGTTTTAGGAGACCTGTAGACTGCATATTATTTTTAATGCAACTGAGATCTAATTGGCCAAAGAAAGGTTTGGTGTGCTCAGCAGCAACTGGGGACACTAATTTGAAGCCTGTCTTTTTTCTTTATGGACTGGCAGATTCTGGTCATGGTACAGAAGCAGCACACTTGTCCTTAGGGGCAAGAACACCATGTGTTATAAAATAGTGATCCCTCCTGACAATTTAAGTATGGCATTGATAGGACCCAAAAGGAGAGTTCTGTTCATTACCCTCCCCTGGAAAAAAATGGTGATCACTGATGGGAAGAAAAGAGAGAGAGAGAGAGAGACTTTTCCTCTGACCAAATGAAATGGTAGTTCAGAAAGTGAATGGCTTCAGAACAATTATGATTGGCTTATAGGGTAACATCTAACAGATAACATCAAATTCTACGATAATCGTGTGGGTTTGATTTAATTCCAGTGGCTTCTGTTAGAGTAAGGTTGTTTTTTTGTTTTTTGTTTTGTTTGTTTTTATTATCTTTGTTAAGCAGAACCTAACCATTGGTCTAAACATAAGGAAATGTACTGTCATTGGAACACATGGGTGAGGAGTGACCTGGAGGGAATGTCTTTTGTCACATAACGACTTGTCTGTCAGACTTTGGAGCAGAGTTGACCGTCTTTGATGGGGCACCATGTCAAGCTCTTTATTTCTGGAGGGGTAACTTGTGATACGTAAGGGTTGGGGCAGGATCCTCTGGATTCCAAGGGATATAAGACCCTACCTACTCTTGCTTCCTCTCTGAACAGGACTGTTTTTAAAGTTCTCATCTGTTTGCCCTTCTCTCCTTTGCCACAAACAAGCAGTACAACATGCCTAATGCAGTGCTGAAAAGATCACTTAAGAAAACTGAAAATATCTGTAACATATTGAAATTAAAACCATAGCTCTTAACTAGTCAAAGTTCAGAATGAAGGACATAATGCAAAATAATAGCCAATGAGTTAAATTTTCATAAACACAGTTCCCCAGGTGATTGCTTCAGCATATATCTGGATACTTTAAAGCATTTACGCCTAAGGTTAGGTGCTCAGATACTACAGTAATGTGTGATATAAAAACCTATATACAATAGAGTAGGAGCATGTCTTAATGGATGTTAAATGATGCGTGAACTCTCCCCACTCTGCAGTAGGCTCTGCCTACACTCAGATTTGAAACTGTTAGTGACTTAGCGAAGACTATTCAAACATAGTTCTAGTTAGGAAGATACTAATGTTTTCCCTACCTTTCGTAGATTGAGACTTTTTTTGCAAAACTGAGTTAAATCTTGTTTACATAGGCTGTACAGTGTTTCCCATCTAGCCAATGTGAAGTGGATCCAATTGTTCAAAAATGTGATTTAGCTCAGACAGAGCCTGGGTTGTTCATTGTTGTCATGAATCTGCACTCCAAGGAAAGTGTGTGCAGTTTTGGAGTGTTGGAGAGATATATTGGGCAGTAAGAGGTGTCCATCATTATATTTTCTAGTGTACGTTGTATGGATTGGATTAAAGAACATATCTCACAAACAATATATGCTTCATGTAGCACCAAGCTCTAACTAGCCATTGGAGATTGGTGCCAGCTGATTCCAGGGCCTACTGTTAGAGGCAGATCTGGACAAAAATATTTTTAAATGTGCTCTAAAAGTGGCCACATTTAAAACATTTTTGACAAAATGTATTTTTATCAAAATATGCTGTTTTGTGAAAGCTGGGAAGGTTTCTGGGGTCCAGGGCAGACTCTGGTCATTTCTGACAAGCGAAAGAGCGAGAGATGTGAAAACAGTCATTTCGAGACAACTTCATTTCATGGAAATGTTTGAAAGGGGTGTGTGTGCGCGCGCGTGTGTGTGTGTGTGTGTGGTTAAAAACAAATGTCAAAACCTCAAAAGTTGTTGCAAAATGGAATTGTTCTCCTGCCTGTTTGAGGACTCAAATGTATTTCCAGTGAGCAAATTCCTGAATAGAGGACCTGCTACAATAAATACCTTGCTTCCAATTTCCTTGAGCTTTAATGTGGGTAAGACAGTCTGTATTCTCAAGATGCAATAATATGCTGTACTGAATTGTGGAATATATCACCTATCCTGTTGTCAGGGCCAGCTCCAGGCACCAGTGAAGGAAACAGGTGCTTGAGGCGGCCAATGGAAAGGGGCGGCATGTCCGGGAACTCGGCGGCGGGTCCCTCAGTCCCTGGGAGCGAAGGACCCGCCGCTGAATTGCCACAGAAGAATGAAGCGGTGCGATTGAGCTGCCGCAGAAGTGCCGCCGATCGGCTCCCCCCCCCCCCCCCCCCCCCACTTCGCCGCCTGGGACGGCAAAAAAGCTGGAGCCAGCCCTGCCTGTTGTAACCACCTAACCAGTCCTGTCATTCTAAAATTAGGGTAAATGGCAATTCTGCTACTCTGCATGCAGTAATTGAGTGCACTCTATTTTATTTGCTAATTGATCATATTGTTTTTGTTTTAAAATTTTGTCAAATATTAAAAAGTCTGCAAACAAAAGTTTCTGAAATTTAACTCTGACTTTAAAACTCTCAGTTGATTCTTGGATTATATGTGAAATCATGAAATCAGCAAAATCAAAAATTGCCATAGAATTCATTGTAATGATCTTTTAAATTGCAAGACCCATTAAGAGTGACATATTGGAATACCACAGTAGTTTCATCATGGAAAATGTTTAGCTATCTGGAGGTAAGGGGTTATTTTTGGCACACAGTGTGCTAATAAAATTGACAGACTTTGCAAGAGAACATTTGGCTTTTACATACATCCTTGATTCAGGGTAAAAAAAAAAAAAAGCTTTGTGGGGAAGTCCTAAGTATTTGCACTGGGATCTTAGTGGGCCCCATGACTGAGTGGCTCAAAAATTCCTCTGGTTACAATACAGTTCATTTATTAGACATGCAGGCTCTGGTTATGTGAGGGGCATGAAATTGAGTCAAGGTTGCCAATACATATTTGAAAGATAGCTGCTCCAGATGTCTTTAATTATAAAAGATTTTATTCTTTTGTGGTCATCCCTAGCAACCCGACTTCAAGGGAAGGTGAAGGTATGTGAACCTACAGTGGGGAAAACCACTACAATGCATTTGATGCCTTTGCTCATAGGGAGCATGCCATGGGATTGCTTTCCAGTACAGGACAAATGGAACTTAAGTATTATGGGTCGCTCCTCTGCTCAGTTTCCTTTGAAATAGTCAGATGGAGATTTCAAAGGAACAAGATTTTGTGCCCTCATCTAATTTGTTATCAAGCCTCTGCTTTCTGATGCCATTGGGGAATAACTGTATTTGCACTTTTTAATGGAAAGAGTAAATCCTGGTTGTTTATGCTTGGGATATTGGTAGATTGAGTGGTAAACATGTTAAAAATGAAGTGGGAGAAATTCCTTTTTGCCTGAAATGTTTCAGGCCAGAAGTGAATTTTTTTAAGAAGTTTGAAATGCCAAGCTGCATTTGTCATAAAGCCATGAAGATATAACTTGCGGGACTATTTTGGGAAGTCAGGGCTTAAAGGCATTGTTTAAAACTTCTCTAACACTTAATACCTCCCTGAGAACTAGTGCATAGACCTTTTATGTAATTATTTGTAGAGCTAGTTTTCAAATTGAATTCGCAAACTGATTGGTTCTGCGCCTTTTTCTACAGTGATTGATAGAATTTGCATTAACCTTGTGTATAACTGAATGCCAGCAAATTTGGGAACAGACTCAGTTTTCCACAACTGTCCAATTATAGTATATACCACACTTCGGCCCTACTGTTAGAGACATTTTCTGCCATCCTGGAGGAAAGTTCTAGACAGCTTTGTGTTAATGATTCCACTTAATGGAATTGCAGAGGTGATGGAATAAAAGTGCCTTCCCGGAAATGAAATCTGAGCTCCCTCACTCCACCCTCAGTTTTTGCTTTTACATGACAGAAGCAGGTAATCTTAATTTCTGCCATCCCTCATCTCCAAAGAATCACAAGGAAAAATTTTTACAAAGAGGAAGAGAGAAAAGCCTCATAAGAATGACAGATGCATATATTTGATGGCCCTCCACCCTTTTGTTTGCAGTAATGTAGGAGGCAACAGCTGTCTCAGACAATTTGTTCTGCTCCAGCCGCCTCACCACCAAGTTTTTGATCCTAGCAGGCAAAGTGAGCTTTTAGCTACAGGCAATCCTGCTGCTTACCTTCAGGGCAGAATTCATCATTTGCTCAGTTCTCAAGCTGGGACATATTCTTATTTACAATGGGAACTAGACAAGCTTTGGATTTTTATCATAGCTACTCCCCATACTCCTATCCCCATTTTTTTTGTGTTATAACAAAAAAATCGTTGCTTTTGTAAATCAGGAGAATGTATTCCCTTGCTTTAAGTGACTCTGGACATGGGTGAGTCTGCCTGGTGCTTAACAACTGCCTTTTTGAAGCCTATCTTAACTGGACCTATATCTTTCTCTGTTCTATATTACTTTCATAGTTGAAGTTTCTGAGACTTTGGAAGCAGGCCTGCGGGACTGAAAAATCTCACAAGCACATTATCCTCATTGACAGTTGGGTAATGCTTGTAAATCCAGGTATGCACACCTGTTTGGGGTTAATTCTTTTTTAGTAGCAGAACTCCATCAGTCTGTTCCATACTCTAATGCTTGTGCACCACGCTACATTCTGGCAGTGCTGGCATTCTCAGATTACAGTATAATGGCTTCGAAGTGACACATGGTTCACAGGTCAATCCATATTCTAAGCACCTTGCTTCCTCATCTGAAAGTTGTGCATGCAGAGGGTTAGGCCATTTGTAATTGAACCTGTGGGACTGCACCAGTATAATCTGCCAAGGTGAAATGTGTCTATGATAGCTGTCCTCTTCTGGGTGGTGTTCTGCTCTTATCCATGCAGAGCATGTTAATCAGCCATTGCAGTTGGGCCTGTCTCACAGTTCCCAGCATGGCACCCTTAAGCAGTGGTTTAGGAATGATTTTTGAAAAGCCTGTGGGAAAACAGGCCAATTCCCATAACTCCCAGGCCATTGCTCAGGCATATCCTCAAAATGAAGGCCTGGATTTTCTCAGACTGTTTTCACTTGGAGAGCCTGAAACCCAATCACCAAATGTTTTAAAAAAACAGGAGTACTTGTGGCACCTTAGAGACTAACAAATTTATTAGAGCATAAGCTTTCGTGGGCTACAGCCCACTTCTTCGGATGCATATCAAATGTTTTAAGTGATCCAAGAGAAATAGAGGAGCGTTACTGGAATTTGTGCTATAACTTGATAACCGTTCCATTTGCTATTTAAAGATGAAGTTCACAAGGTGCCACTCGATGTTTAATATGCAGTTACAGATTAATGGAATGGAGTTCTTGAGACCTGTGGTGAGCAGCAGTAGCTATAGAACTTTTGAATCAGGAAGGACTCTTTTTATTAACTCTTTGGGGAACTGGCCCTGAAATTGCAGTGACAGGAGGGGAGGAGAGCTCTACTGTGAAGAAAGAGATGGTTACACTTTACTCTGGAAACTGGCTAACCTGGATAGTTCGTGGTTAGTTGTGTACCAGGTGGGTGTTGGGAAGGAGTAGGTACTTTTGTGTATGGTAGTACAATGATTGTTTTAGGGGCTTGTGATCAAGGTAACAGGTGCAGGAGATGATTGAGAGTTTTAAACAGTTGGCCTCTTTGAGCTGTACTGAATCTATAGATTCAACCCATGCACCTGTTCTGTGCTTGCATCATTAAGCCTATGAAGCAAACCTTAGTGGATAATTGTGTCTAGTTCCCAAATATTTACAAAAGTTGACCTGGCAAAGTGTGTGATGCTGGCAAAGTCGTGTGATGCTATGATTTTTTTAGGAGCAGGTACAAGTGGCATTATCTTCCCACCCAACAACTCCTTAATTTAATGGTGTGTGTGTCTCCACGATAATTCTCCATGACTACTATGCATCAATGAGTATTCATACAAATCTGGAAATGTGTTCTGTCAGCCCCTGCAAAACCAACCCAATCAGTACACAAAACAATAAAAAGCCACACATCTTGGGTAAAGGTTCCCCAGTTTCTGAAGATCGACTCTTCCTAAACTGTGTGTGTCTGCTGTATCAAGAGTGAGAGACTTTCTTGAAGAGGTTGTGGGTTCCTGGCATGGCCTCTATTGTCATCCTGGTTCTTGCCTAATTCCTTCACTTCTGACTAGCCCATGCTTGTGGAACTCATGTCTTGATTCCTCACTAGCCACGTGTCTTCGTGTTTGTACAGTAGTGTCCATATCTGTAAATATGGTAATATTTAAAAATATACTTTTCAAAATTGATATTTCATGCAACCCTAGTTTAAGTGCTGGCAATTAGTAATTATAAAATTGAAATCTTATTTTACAAATAAGCACATTGCAATTGGTTTTGAAGCACATTGCAATTGGTTGTTGGGTGTAGTGTGCGGATTCTGGATGGTGTTGGTGGCCTGTGATATAGAGGAGGTCAGACTAGATGATCTGGCGGTCCCTTCTGGTTTTGAACTCTAATTATTATAGGGATATGTACTGTATCTCTGGCAGCCAACAGGTGGCAGTATTGGATAACTAATCTACAATACTTTGTGTGTCTATGTATCAGCTGTGTATGACTTGATCAGCTTGGCTGCACAATTTAGTAGGGTCAGGTTTTAATCACTTGAAATTGGATTAGTTGAAAATTTTGAATAAAAATTTTAATGCTTGTTATCAGAGTAGTAACAATCTAAATTTTTTGTGTTTGAGTTTCTGGATGATCAAATTAAAAAACTTATTTGCACAAAATTAATTTGGGCTTAATTTAAATTGACAGTAACAAACTTAGTTCCTCCATTTAGAAACCTTTCCCCACTTGATTTTTACTGATTTAGGGGGAAAATATGTTAATGTTTGGTTTGAAATATTCCTGCAGGACTGTGGACATATTTCTTTTATAACTAACCCTGCAGGTCTTTTTAATTATGAAAGGATTTGAAGTTTTTAAAAAGCTCTTAAATAGATGTGTGTGTAAAGTGTTTTAACCATTTTAATAGTGTCTATAGTCGTAAAGTATTTACAATTGTAGAAATTGCTGAAATGCAGCTACCTGGTGTGGTGGAAATTAACAGCTGTTTGGCAGTACACAATTGCTTAGGACATGAGTGAAAGAACCCATATCTTAATATTGCAAAGGGAGGTGGTGTTTAGATGGAGGAAATAATTGTCTCAGTATTTTGGGTAGGTTCTTTTTACTGCAGAAAGTACCATAGGTTCTTGAGTTAGATGGTCAGGATCATGGTTTTATGATTCACTCCAGTAAATTCCATACAGCAGGGGTTCTCAAACTTCATTGCACTGCAACCCCCTTCTGACAACAAAAATTACTACACAACCCCAGCAGGTGGGACCTGAGCCTGCCCAAGCCCCACCATCCCGGGTGGCGGGGGTGGAACCCCAAGGGCTTCAGCTCCTGGCACGGGGCCTGTAGCCTGAGCCCCACCGCCCATGGCTGAAGCTAAAACCTGAGCCTCACTGCCCAGGACCAAAGCCCCTGGGACTTCAGCTTTCAGCTTCGGCACTGGGCCCCAGCAAGTTGTAACCCACAGTTTGAGAACTGCCATACACCCATATTGGAGCTTTGGTTTAGTACTGATTCAACAAGAATGCTGCCACCTACTGAATTACCAGCACCATTTCCCTCATCTTTTTGGGTTTTCCTTGGAGGGACCCCATCCGAGAGCTGACTAGTTCTGATGCTGCTTAGCTTGTGAGGAATGAATACTGAAGTTAGGTCTTGGACAAATCCACTTTCTCTGGGGCTGTTAGGCTTATCTTGCCTTTCAGCAGGTAGTTTTCCTTTAAATAAAAAATCTATATACAGTAACTCCTCACTTAAAGTCGTCCCGGTTAACGTTGTTACGTTGCTGATCAATTAGGGAATATGCTCATTTAAAGTTGGACAATGCTCCCTTCTAACGTCGTTTAGCAGCTGCCTGCTTTGTCCACTGCTTGCAGGAAGAGCAGCCTGTTGCAGGTAGTTGGTGGGGGCTTGGAACCAGGGTGGACCGGCAGCCCCCCTATCAGCTCCCCGTTCCCCTAAGTTCCCTGTGCTGCAACTGCCCAGCAGGCTACCAGTTGCAGCTGTCCCTCCCACCACTGCCATGTACTGCTCCTGCCCTCTGCCTTGGAGCTGCTCCCAGAGACTCATGCTTGCTGTGCAGAAGGGAGGTGGGGGGGCTAATGTCAGGTGTCCCCTCCCGCTTCTGCACCCCGCTTACCCCTTCTCCATTTAGAGCAGGGAGAGGACATGGAGGGAGAGAGACAGAGAGAGCTTGGGGCAGCAGCTGCTGTCTCAACGTCCTGATCCACTTAAAAAGACAATGCACTTAAGAGTGGGTCAGCTTACTTAAAGGGGCAGTGTGCATTTCTCTGTCTCTCCCACACACAAAGTATGTGTCTGTCTCTGTCTGCTATGCTGTCTCCCCTGCCTCATGTTCATGCTGCCTTGATGAGAGGCTACATTAACAACAATGTGTTAACCCTTGAGGGCTCAGCCGAGTGCTAGTTAATTATTTAGCAGCAAGGCATTCCCTGGGAAATATCCCACCCTCTTACGTCACCGAGACCTCAACCAAGCTTCACAATCACCATAGCTGTGAACAGTATTAAATTGTTTGTTTAAAATGTATACTGTGTGTATATCTATATAATATATAGTTTTTTGTCTGGTGAAAATTTTTCCCCTGGAACCTAACCCCCCCTATTTACATTAATTCTTATGGGGAAATTGGATTCGCTTAAAATCGTTTTGCTTAAAGTCTCATTTTTCAGGAACATAACTACAACCTTAAGTGAGGAGTTACTGTAGTTCAGTGGTTCCCAAACTTCAACAACCTGTGAACCCCTTTCACTAAAATGTCAAGTCTCGCGAACCCCCTCCTAAAAATGAATATTTCCAGGGATTTTCTCCTTTATCTGAGTATAAATTATAAAAGCAGTGATCTGGGAAATATAAAATTTGTTTTTATGACATGCATATTACACACTATTTATTATTTATTATTATTTATCATTACAGTATTTTTATTACATTATGAAAATGGCGACACTCTTCCAATATCTCACTTTTGTAGCTTGTATCACTTTGAATAAGCCTGTTATAAGACAAGGCTCCTATGTTTCATCAAGGAGTATCAGATGTGAAACATCATGAAGGTATTTAAGAAGCCAACTCAAAGAGTTCCTCCTACACAAGCATTCAGGTCTTGAGCAGTCCAGGCAAACAATTCACATTACAACAAAGCTTAAACTTGTTCTTCATAATAATTAAAAAAAAAAAAAAAACAATACTAGCTGCCTATTTAATTTTAAAAACAGCAAAAAATATCCACCTCCCTTTCCGTTTCTTATAAGGAGTCTTGAAGTTTAAATCTCCTCAGTGTGATAGATATGCTTGCTTTGATCTGCTTAGCTCGTGGAAGTCCAGTGGCTCCAGGCTGCTGGCCCCATGCTGCCCAGGGTCCCTAGGGACAGCTCTGTCCGCCATTAGGGAATTTTTTTCCGAGAACCCCCTGTAACATTTCACGAACCCCCAGGGGTTCACGAACCCCAGTTTGGGAACCACTGCTGTAGTTGCACAGAATCTTGCACATGTGAAGGGAACAGGAACTGATACAATGTTGTATTTTTGAATTTGTAGAAGACTGTTTGAAAGAGCAGAGAGGTGCATACTGTCCAAGGCCCTAGTGCAAACTTGGAGCACTAAGCCACTCTGGAGCTGGAGGGGAAGGAACTCAAGTGGCAGCTGAGCCATTCTGAGTCAGCTATTCCAGCCATAGCTGGAATAAACTCCTGTGCTACTTGTATCCGCCCCCACATGTGATGGAATAACCAGTGGATTTGCAATCCTTCCATAACTCCCTGCTAAAAGCAATGCTCAAGAGCCCATTTTGAAAGCTTATAGATAGATAGTGCACCTCTGCACAATAGAAATAGAAGCCCACTTGTTCTGCTATGATAGCCTTCCACTGCTGCAGAGATAGGAACAGCATTTGCTCCAAAGAGATGTGAAATGTATTTGTTCATTTCAGTGAGTTTTTTTTTTTTTTTTTTTTAACACCAAAGCTCTGTCTGTCTGTCTGTCTGTCTGTTTTACCCATTGTAACTTACATAGCTGGAATGTTCAGGATGCTTCATCCATCTCCCTCCTCGTACCCCAGATCCAGTGCTCATTTCAGATACTGGTGGCAAGTAGCATAAATATTGTGGTTAGTGAATGACTGGACAACTTGTCAAATGGTGATTAAGGACTACAGTTGTCTTATCAAATACAGTCCATGCTTGTTTGGAGGCTTACCTCTAGTAGTAAGCTTCTGTGGAAAATGCACATCTGTGAATCTTTTTAGCATTTATATGCTACCATTTGGAGCCATTATTAAATGTTACAGCTGAAGTGGAGGCTTCCACTTTAAGTGGAAGATGCTAACATTTGTTTTGTATGTCAAAGCTCTGGCATTGAAATCTGCTTAGAGAGGGAAACTAAACAGCAACTTCGTCTTGGATGACTATAAATAGGCTTTGACATAATCCAGCCAAAACTGATTTGCTGTTGATTGGTAAAATACATGGGTGTATAGAGAAGTGATCTTCTTTGGCTTGCAGTTTAATGGAAGACAGATCACTTGGCTGTTGATTTTATTAGGAATTTTGGACCTTGAACTTCATTGGTCAGACTTTAGGGACAAAAGCGTGCATATTATAGTTGTTTGCCACACTGATTTCCTAATTGACTTTTGAAATGCTGCTGCTTGTTTATTGGCTGGCATTATTCTGTTTGTGTTCTTTGTTGGGGGTTGAAAAATCCACTTGCCCCCACTGAATGTAGAGATATTAAACTGTTAGTTTGTACAGAACTTAAGCTTCCAATTTTTTTAAATAGAGGTTTTAGTCTTTCTGGTTGCAAAGATAAAGGGACCCTGTCAATTTTTTTTTAATCTTCTAACTTAAAAAAAAAAAAAAATCCGATTTGAGACAGTCACCGTGATAGGTCCTGAACATTTTACAATATTCCTTTACATTATTTATAAGAGTTTTCTGGTCCCCTGTAGTTAAAAGGATCTTTTCCGTAAGGGAGAAACAGGGGAAAGCTTGAAACTTACTTTACACAACACTGTCAAATACAAAAAGAAAACAAAGTGGAAATCTAGGCAAATATTTTTTAACTAACTTCTTTCAGTTATAATTATTTTAGATGTTACTTATTAACTATGGAAGGTAAGCTGTATTCAGATAGAAATATAAATTTGCAAGTTGACTTTGGACCTATAAGTCAGTGTAAAAGTATTGTCTTCCTGAGTTGGCATACACCTCCGGTGCCTGTGCTATTGGCTGCTCCTACTTTAACAAAGCAGAAGCAGGCTGAAATTAATAAGACCTGTGGCCAGTTTCACTTACACTATTTGTAGCCCTGGGTAGCAGGTTAAACCATCACGAAGCACGTCAACTTGACAATGCTCTTGCTGCCTAGGGAAGGTCTGAGGAGCAGAGGCAGAAAGTGGAGTTATTCATGGGGGAAGAGGTCACCAATAGAAGAGTTTTGGAGGAGGGAGTTAAAATAGCAGAGCTCACTCCCCCCTCTCAGCTGCTGGATGTAGGGGATGGCAGCCCCTCCATATTCATCTCATCTGCCTCGGTCTACTGGGTGTAGTTCTGCTAATGCAAGGGTGGGGAACCTTTTTTCTATCAAGTGCCATTGACTCTCAGAAAAAATCAGTCGTGTGCCACACGCAGCACCCTGGGTGAGGGCGGAGAAGAGGCGCAGAGGCTCGTTCCCCTGGCGCAGAAAAGAGAGGTTCGGGTGTGGGAGGGGGTGAGGTCTCCGGCTGGGGGTGCAGGCTCTGGGGTGAGGCTGAGGATGATGGGTTTGGGGACAGGAGGGGGCCCTGGGCTCGGGCCAAGGGATTTGGAGTGCAGGAGCAGGCTCAGGGCTAGGGGAGGGGGTTGGCGTGCGGGCTCCGCACTGCTCCCGGAAGTGGCCGCCATGTCTGGCCCCTAGGCGGAGGGGCCAGAGGGCTTTGCATAGTGTGCGCTGCCTGCAGCCATAGGCATCACACCTGCAGCTCCCATTGGCTGCAGTTCCCAGCCAATGGGAGCTGCAGAGCTGGCGCTGGGGACTGAGGAAGCGCTCAGAACTTCCCTGATCGCCCCTGCACCTAGGGGCCGCAGGGACATGCCGGTCACTTCCGGGAGCTGGAGCTGACACTAGCTTCCTCCCGCAGCGGGGTGAGCCAGCGCTCATGACTCCAGCCCTGCGGGGGGGGTGGGGGTGCTGAGGCGTGCCGCAGGCCGGATGAAATGAAGCAGTGGGCTGGATCGGGCCCGCGGGCTGAAGATTCCTGACCCCTGTGCTAGTGGGTAATAGGTGGATTTTTCGAGTGCCATTTCTTATACTGTATATGCAGTACACATTTGAAGTCTTTAGACTTAGGTATCAAGACAGACTAAGACTAGATTTAATTACACTACTGAATTAACTCTGTATTGTGCTTAGTCTTTCATGCTGAGGTTAAACAGTGTTTAAAATTGAGTGTGTTAACAATGAGCTTAGTGCTGTCTAAATACAGACACTGTCTATGCAAGAGAGCATACAGTATTGATTTTTCTTCTGTGGCGCCATAGCTGATGTGTAAACTGTGTTTCACTCTTTGCATTCATAACTTGAACAACATTGATACAGTAAAAATTAAATGTGCACTAATACCTTTAACTAGCCAATTTCAACGTGTATGACACCCAGAACTATGCAGTGTAGTTGCAGCCATGTATTAGAAGGACAAGGTGGCTGAGGTAATATCTTTTATTGGACAAACTTCTGTTGATGAGAGAGACAAGTTTTTGAGCGATACAGAGCTCTTCAGGTTTGGGAAAGGAACTTCCAGCATCACAGCAAAATGCAAGATGGAACAGATTGTGTAGAATAGGTAGTTAGAACCATATTGTAAGGGACCATTCAAGGTAGAGTAGCCTGTTAATACCTCTGACTTTTACTTACTGTCTCAGCAAGGGGCTAATGAAGCATAAATGACAGCGATACTAAGAACAGCCTTTCAGTTTCTTGACTTAAATCTTTTAATCCCTGTCTACCCTAAATTTTTTCAGCAATTCTTCTGCTGCTAGTTTGACACTGGTGCTTATGTGGTAGAGGCAGTAATGTCTTATTATGTGGTAAAAAGGCCTGTGCCCTATTTACAATGGTGCTTTCACCGTTGCCAATGTAGATTAAGGGTAGGAGAACTGCAGATGAGTTTGTGTGGACTCAGCCTATGCATGAAAACCTTAAGATACAATTGTAGAATCTTTAGTCTTTTGAGTATTTACTCATGCCAGTAGTCCTATTGACTTAATTGGGATTACTCATGTGAGTAAAAGTTGCAGAATTGGGTCATTAATGTTTAACATGACACGTTTATTATTTTTTGTATTAATTTGAAAGGAGTAGCTGGGCAGTCCTATGAATTGCCAAAAGATGGCACTGTTTAACCATGCTTACACCAAATATACTGTTTAAAGGATATTTTTCTTGAAGTCTGCTTAAATACGTTAACATTTAATGTTAAAAAAATAAATTTTAGTAGATTTAATTTTGTCACATAACAGATCACACTACAAATGGCCTTGTGGCTCAGGGACTAATTTTTGCTTTCTTTGGGTTCAGAATTTCAAAGGCAACACCTATTATGTGGAAGTAAGATTCTGCTGAGTTTCCCCACACAATTAATAAAACAGAAGCATTTCTATACATTACGCTTGTGTAAATATTCTGAAAAATATTGTTGCTTTCTTAAAAATAACTGAGCTATTGTTAGTTTAAATATAGCCACCAAGAAAACAAACCAATGATTAATGTAGAATGTCTTCCGAGAGTAGAGAGATTTGTATGACCTTGCTTAGTTACTGATCCCTGTCGATGTGTTTTCATGCTTGTATCTTGACACCTTATTTTTAAAGCCTGGATAAACACTTAAATTGCAGTAGCTGCTGCATTTTTGTTTTTTCTTTATAGAACTATATATTAAGATGCGGAGAGCATGATGGCTGCCCTGCGTTACGTGCAAACTCAATAATTGTTCATTCATGAAAAAGATGATATCCAAATAAAGCTTACTGGTGTTAAGACGTTAGCAACGCAATTCAGCTAGGGCTTTGTGTCCAATCAGAGTGGCATAAGTTTTTTTCCATAATGATCAGCGTTAGCTAGTGGTTTTTCACTGGCGTACTAGAAGTAGAAAGTACTAAACAATTCTGTTTTACAAACCATAATGGTTTGGTGTCTTTTACCATTTTTTGGCAAGGCAGATTTTCATAATTCCCAGGTACGTACATTGTGAAATTTGCATCTCTTAAGGATATGGTTTCTTCCAGCCAAGAGAGGAAGAAAAAGCTGTTGAGCTGCAGCTGCTGCTATTTTTACTTTTAAAAATACTCTCTAAAGGGACTATGTATTGCAAAGATGGAGTTTATACATTTTTGTTTCCAGAATGCATGATTTTGGTGGGCATGTTTGAATGTTTTGGCATTGTTCAATATATTTTACTTGCTTGCGGGAAGATCTCTGCTGCTGCCAAATTTATTTTCTTTCTTACTGTAACGTGTACATGTATTTGTGTAACTGTGTATCAGACATTCATGTTTTCCTTATTCAAATGCTGCTTGTTTGCATAGCTTTGTTCATATCTGTAATAGTGTGTATATGAATGAAGTTGGACTCCAGGGGACTCACCACCTAGGCACTAATTGAAATGGCTTAAAGGTAACTAAATGCTGTCTCCTGAAAGATAGCTAGCATGTGTTTAAAATTTTGAATCTCTACTTCGAGCTCCAGGTAATACCCCTTTGGAATGAAGAGAAAAAAGAGTTTAACACAGCATTTGATTTTCAGCAACTTAAAGTCGGTGGCAGTTGTACAGGGTGTTTTCATATAGGAAGGTGGATGGGAATTTACTCTTTCTAAAGAGGGCTCAGTCATTTACTGTAAATAAAATAACAATTGCTGCCTGGATCTCTCCGATGTAGAGGACAATAAAGAAAACTTTCTCTGTATTGAAGAACTACTTTTGCAGTGTTTACCAGTAAGAAACACAAAATGGGTGTATAGCAATAAATGATTTAAGGCATGGAATTACGTTGGGCTAAATTCATCTTTGTTACTTTACCCTTGATGGCAAAGGCAAGAGGTACAAATATGTGAATTATGTACTAAAATTAAGGAAACTTACTATTTAAAATCTCATTATTTACCTCTCTAAATCATAGGCTGAGGATACAGGACACTTTCATAACTACTGATATAGCCAGAAATCCTGATCCCCACACATGAAGATCCAGTGAGTCTTCAAGCTTCAGTTTAAAATTTAAAAGAATTGATTTAATGCAGCATTCTTTTTTTTTGCTTTGCTTTTACAGGTTTTCACAGCCTTTGTGTCTGAAACAGTAAGGCAGCTTCTAGGACATTAATAACCTGTAGCTGATTCAAGTTAAGAACGATTTTTTTTCATGGCGTATCTGGATTTGTACAGTTTTACAGGAAAATGGTTTAGTGTCCGGAATTGCATCTTTCCTTTGGACTGGTTTGCCAGTTTTTATCCATTCTTGGTCTACAACGCTGGTTACCAAACTACAGAAATGGTGGGAGACCTGCAGGAGAACAATCCATAGATGGGTCAACTTCTTTTTCGAGGGGAAAAAACTGTGCTTTAAGAAACATTAGTGATTAAAGGATTTCCTTTCTCTTTGGTGTGCCTGTATAATGCTAATGGGACTTTAAGGGGAGGAGAATGGACTTCAGTACTGCAAATATTTAAAAAGAAAACACTTCAATAAGAAAAAATGTTAAATTATCTGCTCACACGGACCGAGATTGGGTTTGTTTTTTAAATATCGTAAGACATTGAAAAGTTCATGCTAACTAGCAACATCTAGTATTGCTTGTCTATCTTCTTTCAGTTTGCATTTCATTAGTGTTTGCTGCACAAAAATGTGAGATCATCACAGTAATGGGAACCGGAAAAAGGAACATACATTCATTGTCTTACTAAACATATGCACAAAAAAAGGAGGTTTTAAACATAAGCCTTTTGTTTAAAATCTTAATAGAAACTGAAAGATTTTCTTAACATTTTGCAGTTAATACAGTTTGGCTTTCTAAAAACAAGCACATCTAACAAGTAAGTTCAGTTATTTAACTCTTACTTCAGACCCCAAGGACTCTTACTTCAGACCCCAGGGACTGAATCCTATCTGTCAGGAGAATTCTTTCTATTGCTTAAAGCTTGGAACTGTTTAGCCTCTCTCGAACATCCAGGGAGTGTTAATTTCAGAAGCATGTTTCCTGTGGTAGTTGGTATCAAGTTGGACTCTGTCACTTTATAGTTACGGTACTGTTTCCTTCTTGTTGAAAATGGCCATAGTCTGTATAAACTTTCAGCAACATTGGTTCAACCCACCATAATTTCACTAAACAGATTCCCAAAATGAGAGAGAGAGTTTTTTCAGAAACATAACAGATACAAAATGGGATTTTCTGTTTATACAATTGCTACTTCAATGCAAAGTGTCTTTCACAAGCTACAACGAACATTCTCCTCAATCCTCACAATACATCAGTAGGGTATATACTGATTTCACTCTTCAGCAGTGGTCTAGGACACTGTTTCCCAAATTTTGTCATAATCATCCCTTAAACATGAGAATATCATCTCTTAAAATTAGATTCGGGAATAAACAGTATAGTGCCTTCTTTGGCAAAGGCAACTAAATGCATTATAAACAAGGGAGAGCAGTCTGCTGTTTTTTGCCTAGGTCATTGACCACTTTGGTTCAGTAAATGAGGGGCCATCTACAGAGTATTGAATATTCACTACTAAACTAGACGTTCAGTTTCTAAAACCATAAACATAAATTTCTTTGTTACCCTGCTTTTCTTGAACTTGTTTGAGTCCTCCCTAAGTTAATTAGCCTTGCAGTTGTTGGGTTTTTAGTGGTTAATGGTGAGCACATAAGATATATTTTTAAAGAATGTATACAATTAATGTCTTACGTATTTAAGATCAGGCTAGCTCAACAGTGTTTGTGTTTACCCTACGAGGTATCAGTTGACCTTTCGAGTCTGTACCTGTATTGCTTTGTTGCCTGTAGTTGGACTTTTTGGGAGGTCTTAAGGTGGCAAAACATTTATTTAGAATTAGTTCATTGACAGCACTGTTCTTTTTTACATTTGTAAGGAATCCTTCTCATCATGGACTATACCATAAAGCCACTCTGACTCTCAGCTATATTATAGCACATTAAAACACTTCCTTTCCAGCATGTGCTACAATGAGAAGAGAAGGACACTTAAACCTTTGGATACCCAGAACCACAAAGCAGGTATATTGTTCTTTGTTGGTTTCATACATATATATAATTTGCTGCTGGTTCCTCCAGGTACCTCATCCTGTGCAATAACCCTCTAGTCAACTGCTGTTGCAGCATGCTGCCTATGTTTGGAGAGACATAGCTTTAGTGGGATCCCATAGTGCTACCTGCAGACTGACTGACATTTTTTCCTAAAAGGAAACACAACGAGGATTATGGGAAGCCCAAAAGGGCGTGCTGCCAGTTTCTTGTTTCCTGTCTCCAGCGTGTTAGTGCTATATGGTGGTGGTGGTCTTAAGGTGCTTCTATGTCTGACTGTGGATGCTCTGTCATTGCTCAGTGTCACATTTAAATGTACCAGTGATGTCACAGTCCACATGTACCTGCTTTTTGTGTCTTGTTTTAATGATAAAATCTGTTACTCTCCTAAAAATTACATACTGCACAGACTGTAAATGACACTTGCATACTTCAGGAAATATATTGATTTGGCATTGCACTTGGGAAACAGAGAAAACAGTTTATAATAAAACTTTGGTGGATATGAGGTACAGACAAAACACCATTATTGCTCTCTGATTTCTCACTAGTTTCACAAAGGAGAGACTTAAATATGGACCGAAGTGCTTTTTTATCAAATAAGCTAAGATCCTACTTTATTCCCAAAAGGTGCTCATCTAACAAATTAAATATTCATTAAAATAATTTTTAGTGTTGAAGTTTTGTTGCGCACACACTCTGCATTGGGAAGTAGATATCTGTCCTGTCTCATTCATAATGAAATGAAGCTACATTTATATTACTGTTGTAGTGAGAGTGAGAAAAACCACAAATCAAATCTAAAGAAAACAAAATATTCAAAAATAATTTTCTCTTTTGCTTGTACTTGTCAAAACCAGTTCCTTCTGCAAGAATTGATAACCTGACAAACATCTAAAGCTGAGTAGGGAGTTACATTTCTTGTGCTATCCAAATGATTGGTGATACCATCAACCGTTGCAGGAGAAATGTAGAAGCTTAAATTCAGATCCCAGCTGGTGGTCCTTTTTTTTTTTTTTTCTTTTTTTTCCCCCCTTCTTCTTCTAAGTCTTACTTTAAATTTATAATTCAAAAGCTGAACATGTGGTGATTATTTAATATATGCAATGGCACTGCTAATTTTGTTTTGGTAACTTATGCATCTGCAGATCTTCCCTGAAAATGTGTTGTTAGATTTGCAGTTAACTGGAGAAGAAATGGATGAGATGGTTTTACAAGAGGGTGGGGACGGCACTGGTGATCTCACATTTCCTGCAGGCCATTGTGGAGTGCCATATTAACTTGGTCTTACCCCAGTGATCAGAAATACACTGAAAAAGGTCTAGGGTACTTGCTACTGGATGGGACTGCATGTGGGGGAGGGGTGGGCCATTCTCTTAAGTTCACATAGTGACTGTACTGGGGCTTCTTGTGAGTAAAGAGGAATGGATGAACTCTGGAGCAGGGAGAGAAGTCTTTAAAGATAGTCACTCTACATTCTTCTCTTCATGGATAGCTCTTGAGCTTGCTGCTGCCTCACTGCTCTCTCTAGATGAGTTCAGTGCATCTAAGGGGATGATATTAAAGAGATCCATTGCCATCTCTCTGCTGACAGTAATAGAATGGCCCACTACTCTGTTTCCTCCCATTCTCTATTCTGTCACTCTTCATATAAGGAGCTAACAGTTTCGTTTCAGTGTCTTCACTGTGGATATGCTGAACTCAGCTGTGGGTCACAATAGAGGGGCAACAGCAACCTTGAAGCCACTGTTAAAAAGAGTGGTGGTGTAATAGTTTCTCTTACAGGCTGTCCTCTCTGTTCCAGAGAGCTGTCTATTTCCTCTTCACTCCAGCAGCCCTAGCAAATAACCACTTGGGTGCGATGAACCTGAACACTGATCACAACTCCTAGCACCAGCAGGGAGGAGGAACAATACTTAATAAGCGTTCTATCTTATGTTTTAGGACGTTACTGATTTCTGGTGCTCTCCCATTGTTTTGCAAAGAATATGACAACACTACACGGACGCTTGATGATTCAAAAACTACACTGATCTTTACTGGGGTTCTGTCTATTATAGATAATTTGTAAGGTTCTGTCTTTTTTTTTTTTTCTTTCAAAAAAAATAATAAAGGAAACATTTCCCGCATTAATAAGGACTGAATAGATTTCTTATAATAAGTGCTGACTTTTGGCCAATTTTTGAGGTTAGTGTATTGTCAGGCGCTCTAATTATGAATAAATCCTATTTGGATACTGGCTGCTTGGTGAACTGTATGTTAAACCCCTTTTTGTCCCTCTTGATGCCATCTCTCAGGTGACAGACCTGGCTTTCTGCACCTCTGGAGGGAACCCTGTGCTCCAGCCACTCTTACACAGTATCTGGCACCTGTAAGCCTTTTTTTCCCCCTGGGACCTGTGACGACAACTGATTTAAAATGACTTGAAAACAGCATATTTAAAACAAAGTAGCATTTAATTGCCAAAGGGAACACAGCATTGAGGGAAATATTTTAACACAGCAGAGTCCTATATATATATATTTTTTTTCTTTACCTTACCTAAGCTTTTCTATCTAGCACAGGTAAGTCCAGTTTATTCCCATCTCTGGGTTGTCAGAGCCATTCTGCTTGCTGCAGTCCCTGTCTATTCCGCTTGGTCTACACTAGAAAATTAACTCTGCTTATATGTCACTTTTGAGGTGTGAAAAATCCATGTTGTTGAGCAGCGCGGTTAAGTGACCTAACCCCCAGTGGGTGCTAACTCCCTGGACAGTGCTAGGTCAACATAAGAATTCTGTCAACCTAGTTATCTCCTCTTTGGGAGGTGGATTACCTACACTGATGGGAGGGGTGAGGCAGCTATAGTGTTTTAAGTGCAGACCTATCATTTGTTTGTCTCAGTGTCCATGTCAGCCTCAGTCTGCTGACAACCCTCTCAGCCCTCCTTCCTGAAGCCAGCATTTTACAGCTTTAGGATCCCCTTCGATCCTAGGTTTTGGTCTGGGAAGAATACTCATCGACAGACTATCTGGAGCCGGATGGGGTGTGGGGGTATTCCCAATCATAGCTTCTCCATTGTTTCCATGAGGAGCCTTATCTTTGTCCATTTTATTTCCCGTTGGGTTCTCCCCTTAGCCACCTCCTTTGATTTAACTCCTGGCAGTCGGGCGGGTTAAGAAAACAAGAAACTCCAAAACCCTACATATAATTCCCTCATTCTGCACAGGCACAAAATAGTTTGTGTAGTCAGTCCTTTTTGAAATGTGGAAGTTCAATCAAACATAGTGTAAAGTGAGATTGGGTGAAATTGTTAATGATCTTGAGGCAATACATAAAGATTGTCTGAAGAAATGTAATGTCCCAAATGGAGAAGCAGTCTTTCTTAGAGCCAGCTTCTCAATTGAAGTGATGAGGTAAGCTGCCTTGAAAATTGTTGGTGGCAGTCAAGTCTATGTAGGAGTCAAAAGAGTGCTTCCAAGATGATGATGAAAGTTGGTAAATTAGTTTGTTCTTAGTTTGAGGATTAGGACAATTAAAGGTTGGTACTAGCATATCTAATATTTAGGTTGCAAGGTTATCTCTGTTTGAGAGCTGTTTTTGGGAGATAACCCATATTGAACCATATAACACATACATTTTAATAAGTACATTACTTTTACCACCTGCTGAAGTAGTGTTGGAATAACTACTGACCTGAAATGAATGCATGCGTTTGGTATAAATACTGCATGTCTGGATACAGACAGCAGTCTTTCATTTTGACATGCACATAGTCAAAGTAAATTAATGTTTAAAACCTGAACACTTTTAAGTTCAGCCAGAGAGTGCATTCATCATAATCCTTCAGAAGCAATTTAAATAGAAATGCAGAGTGCTTTTTTATCCTTTATTTACAATATGTATAGATAGTTTTCAATATTAGTGGATAACCAGACTTATTTAAATTGGCAGTATCCTTTTTTCTACTCTTCTGAAATTTCATTGTGAACAGTATTGGGTGAGGGATTTAGGAATAGTCCCGTCACTAAAGGATATATGGATTTTGCATGGGAGAATTTAGCATCCACTTTGTGTACATTTTTATGCATCTCAAATAATTGTTGCAAGAAGTCTGAGTGTTTTTTTCCCCCCTTTTACCACAGTGCCTGAGGCTGCATAGTGTAGAGTCACTGCAGTGGGAGATGACACTAGGGTACCTTGCTTGCTGCTCAGCAGCCTGGAATTAATTACCCTCTCTTCCTCCCCTCCCGCCCCCCCCCAGTTTATCCTTTCACTTGGAACAATGATTTCCTTCAGCCAGGTCCATGTAAATATTACCTTTGCTTTGGAGGATGGCCAAAGCCCTCTTGTGTATGTGTTTGGGCCTTAAGAGGGTAAGATGCTATGTTTTGATCTTCATCAATAAAACTAGCCACAGATGTTGTAAAAGTCACCCCAATGCTCACTACTTCATGGAGATGCAGGAAGAGCTATAGGTTACCCGATGGCAGGTAATTATTTTGAGTCTGTAGCTGGCAACTTTGCTGTCACCTGGCCGCTTGCACATACCTTTCTTTTCAGAAAATAATTTATAACAGTTGACATTAAAAGAAAGTAGCCTAGGAGTCCCAATTTCTACTACTTTATTTTTGCAGACTGAGGCCTATTACTGACTGAGCCCACTGCAACCTTTGTATTGTTTTTTTCTGAATTGTGGTGTTTGTGTAGCATTTCATCAGGTACCTACCATTCATGAAGACTCAAGCTATGGAGAACTGTAGAGTACCTTAACCTAAAACATGACATGATAATGAAGTATTATGTCGTCATTGGGGGGAAAAAGGTGAGTTTTTTTACATTGTTAGCTTTCTTGATGTAAAATTCTAGTGGAGACAAAGCACATGTAGTTTTTACCTTGATCTAGCTAGTTGAGGTCAACCTTCATCAGGGATTTACCTGAATTAGCTATATCGAGGTAAAACTACATTGCCTTGTCCCTACTAAGACTTTACATGGTTCGCTGTCTCTGTATAAAAACACACCTCTTTTGCTGTGAAGAAAAATACTTTAATAGTAGTCTTTTTGTTAAGATTGAAGACAGCTTCCCATTCTAAGATCCATTTCTAAAACATTTGCCTATAGGGAGGGTAGAGGTTGATGGGGGGAGTGGGGGGGAAGGAGGAAAAGACAGCAAGAGACCTGCAAGACATGGAGAGGGAATGAAGGAGGTGATGCAGGGGTTGGGAGAGGTGAGGTAAAAAAGGATGGGAGTAGGGAACTGAGGGAAGGATACAGGGACTGGGGAAGGAAATTGAGTTGTTTTTTTTAATCTGTATTACACTTCAACATATTTTATTTGGAAAATTTCAAATGTTTAAACTCTTCAGGTGAAAATCTGGCCCTAGTACCTTTGTGCTTTCTCTCATGAGGAGCTCCCCAAAAACATAAGCAAAGCTAGCATGTTATCCTCCTTCAAATCCCTCCTTTGCTATTAAGCCTACAAAAATCTTGACCAACTAGGCCACCAGTGTGCTAAGATTACTTCTGAGGATGCCAACCAATACTGTCTCATTGTTTCCTTGTGCTCCCCCATCTTTCTGTCTGTATCAGTGTGGCTGTCGTCTTTTATTTAGATTGTAAGTTCTTTGAGGCAGGGAGTGTCTTTTGTTTTATGTTTATATAACAACTAGCATGGTAATACAAATAAAAATATTGAAGTCAATGGAAGTTTTGCTCTTGACTTCAATGGAATCAAGTTTTCTGTGTGGATTAAAGCTTCTCCCCTTTCCTTTCATTCCCCTTCACTATTCATGACTTCCACTACCAACCTATGTAAAACTTCCTTCTCCACAACTGCTGTCGTCATAATGAAGTCTGCAGTACTTCACCCTTCTTTGATAATTTTTTATAAGATCTATTGGAGTTTATACACTAAACTACTTTAAACTTTTGGTGCTCATTCAAAATCTGGGGAATTGACCAACTGTTGAAGAGAAAATGTTAACGGTGGGTGGGTGTTTGTCATCCAGTTAACAACCAAAAATATCTCAATTTCTTTACCAAAAAGCTACACCTTTAAAACATATATTGGAATATCTGAAAATGAACAATTAGGGAACCGAGTCAGTTCCCCACTTCGACATAATCCTTCATCACTCATTATCATCATATCTGACTTATGCCCATCCAATTTTAAGGTTTCGACATAAAATTTGCAGAAACTTATTCATGGATCAAAGATCAAAATAACAGTACCTGGAGATGGTAAAATGTCATTTTTTTATTCACAAGACCAATTTCCAATATGCTAGAGTACTAACAGAGCTTGGAAACAGCTGATACTATTCACTGTACCACCACTTCTCTGAAGGTACTATTTTCTCTAGAGTCTCAACTTACTTTTTTAAATGAAAGTCAGTCTCTCTCATGGCTGTAAAGAAATTCTCAAAAATGTGAACTGAAAACTGAAGCAGTAATGGGTTTGTAGGTAGCACTCTGATGTGTGAACTGCCCATTCATCTTAGTGAGGGGTTAACTCTCATGACCAGCAGTGTTTTAAATGTCAACAGTACCTATTTCATCCCTCATGTAAGAAAGTAGAGAGAGAGCTGGAGATCTGCACAATTTACTGTGATTGAAATCTCACCTTGACACAAGTAGGTGCCATTTTAGAGAGATCCCCACTTAGGGAAAAAAATATCAAGGAGGAGCCCAGTGGCAAATTCAAGCCTTATTGAGCGGAGCTGAGCTCAAGTAGCCCTTTGGAGCCACATGGCCACATAATCATATTTTAGATATCTGGACAATCGACTGTGAACAATATCTGTTTTTGGCAACTCGCAGAGGGAGAGCTTATTTTGTGTGCAGAGCTTGGAAGAGTATCACCACATTTTTTCCAAACTGACCCCTGAATACTAACGTGTAGGAAACATTGCTCATTACAAAGGTATTCATGAGGTAGTTGCTATTTAACAAGGGTGGCCAAATTGTGGCTCGCGAGCCACGTGTGGCTCTTTTACAGTTAAAGTGTGCCTCGTGGCACGTCCTCCCCCCCCCCCCATTCTCCTCCTACCAGACGGAAGTGGAGAGCTCGGGGCTTCTGCCCTGTGGCAGGGTGGTGGGCTTAGGGGCTTCTGACAGAGATGACTGGTGCCTGCTGAGAGTGAGGGCAGAGATACAATTTAATATTTTGCCCCCGCCAACAGCTTGAGTCATGCCTCCCCCCCCCCCCCCCAGGCATGCCACCCTCTTATCGTCAGTGGCCCCTCCCTGCAGCTCCCAAGTTTTAGCTCCGGGTGGGGAGGCAGCAGCAAACAGGTGAGAGCTGCAGGGAGGGGCCGCTGCTTTAGCTCTGTGGGAAGAGGCAGTGGCTCTCCCTGACGCGCTCACTTGTTTGCTGCTGAGTCTCCCCACGACCTCAGCTCCCAGCTTGCTGGCTCCAGCAGCTGCGGTGCAGGGAGTGGGCCTGGCAGCACTATATGACTGAGAAGAGCCAGCAAACCCTGGAAAAAATCTCCCCCGCCACATGTCGCCTCTACTTTTGCCCAGTGGGATGGGGCCTCGGGGCTTCAGCCCCACGGGGTGTCCCTGCTGAGGTTTGGGGCTTCAGCAGGAGCAGGGCAGAAGCCCCAAGCGCCGGCAGGCACTACCTGTGCAGCTGGAGTCCTGAGACCTCCCTCCTCTCAGAGGTGAAGCCCAGAGCCCCGGCAGGTGCGTCCCGGCTCAAACTTCCGAAGATTGTCATATGTGGCTCAGAGGGTCAGTAAGCTATATAATGTCGTTGAATACAAACTTGAAAAGTTTACATTTACATAAAGCTACTGCACCATATAAACAGCATGCTTCAGAACAGATCAATCGTTCATTAAATGTTCTTCTCCAGCATGCTACATATCGTTTACTCCATTTTGAATCAACAGGCTACAACCAACAGCATATTTCCATTCACGAACAAAACAAGGGACAGTTAAACCAGGTGGACAGTGTAAATTGGGTGGTGTGTTAATGAGTGACAAGGTTATATCCAAGGGAGAACTGGTTGGATCCTTTAACTGTTAATTTTCAGATGTTCTGATGCTTTATTAAAGACATGGAAGTTTTGTGAAATTGTAATATTATTTTGGGGCATGAGCGTGACTCCATCAAGATGCGCTTTGGGTTTTAGCTCTTCTACTGGAGTTTTGTGAGTAGGCATTATACTTGTGAGCAGGTTAGTCTGTTTTTTTCTTGTATAGTACTTTTAAATGAAACAGCTATTTTATGTTAACATTTGATTTATTTCATATATCAGATGAAAGTAAACTTTCCATCTGTTTATGGAAAATAGGTTATTTAATTCAAACGGCATCATTTTCTAATTGGGGCTGATGCACTATGTTGTGTCCTGCAGTTAGTTACACATGCACTACAGGAATTCTTGGAATGATAGAACATTAGAGCCTAGAGTAAGAAATCAGGAGCCAAGAATTCTCCTGATTTTCAGATCTGGCTCTGCCACTGACTCCATTGTGGCCTCGGGCAAGGCATTTAGTTGGAATTTGAAGTGATTTGTTATAATACCATAAAGATTAATTTTTAAATGTCGATTTTAAGTCCACTGTTAAATAAACTGAAAATATTGTTTTGAAAATTAAATTCTAACTTGTTTATGTTTACATGATCTTTCCTTACAGTGGTATCTACTTGGGCTTGAATTTTCTTGGTTATAATTTGCTTCATGGAGCCATCTGTCTTTCAGTTTATAAATGTTGTTTTATTTACATGTTGTAATGACTTAATCCCTAATCTGTGGTGATCAGTTATGTGTGTGGGGCTTCATTTAGGCACAGGGTCCAGGCATGCAAAGCTCATTGCAATATTGAGCTTGTACTATTTTTGTAATTAGATGAAGTGGTTAGGTTATCTTGCAAACAACACTGCCGTTTTCCTTTATGCTCTCTGTTTGTCTGTGTAAAACCAAATATAGTTGCTTGCCTCAGAGTTGTTGAGGATTAATTAACTAATATTTGTATAGTGCTTTGAAAAATATATTAAGTGCTTAGTATTAAAAATGTACACAGTTTAGGTCTTTTAAATGGGATAGTTTAACATATTTTGGAAAAAATATTTTTTCAAAAACTTAACATTTTTAGCCAGTTTCTCCTTTTTTCTTGACTTCAAATGTCCTATGCATTTGAACAATTATTTTTCTTTTGTATAATTTTAAAAAAACATTACTAAGAGGAAGAATATAAACTGATGAACCATTGTATTTTTCTCATGATAGTTGTTTTCGAGTTTGCTGCAACTATTTTCTGTACTTTTGTCTGAAATGCCAGATAATGGTCACTACAAATACGTAATTGTTAGTATCTGCCTATGGAATAAAATTTCTGCACAATAGTAACTGAGTTCTCTGTTTAATAAATGCCACTCGCTGTGTCTTTGCCATGGTCTGGCAAGCATGACCTACATTAAAAGGACCCTGTGGGTCTGTCTGGTGCATCATTGTCTGCTTAGTTTCTTGTCAGCCTCCACTTTTTTGGGAAAGTTTAGTACCATTGTAGTTTGCAAATGAATGGTGGCCAGCTGAAGTAGAATGAGGGAATTAGCTCACCCTGGTTTAAATCCTGGTAAAAGGCTCATCAATGGTGCATTTTTAGACACACCTCTGTCTTTAGAATTGGGAAATTAGTGTATTTAATTTTATTTTACTTAGGGTTGGCATGCTATGGATTGTTTTAATAGAGTCCATGTGAATGCTCCTGTCGACAGTTCATATTCCAAATCCAGTTTAAGGAGTCCAGTGTCAGTAAATTATCACTGGCACTTTACAGCGCTGCAATTTTCTCACTCAGGGGTGTGAAAAAACACACCGTGAGCGCAGCAAGTTTCAGCGCTGTAAAGTGCCAGTATAGACAGTGCACCAGTGCTGGGAACTACGCCCCTCGTGGAGGTGGTTTTTTTCGAGCGCTGGGAGAGCTCTCTCCCAGCTCTGCCGCAACTACACAAGCCACATTAAAGCGCTGCCAGTGTGGACTAGCCCTTAGAAACCCCCTCAAGTTCACTTCCCAAGCCAGCAAGGTGAGTATTTTCCTTGGATCAGGAGCGACTTTCTCCCATTTTCTTCTTCAGTGGCAGCAGTTTGCTGTGATTGGAAAAACTTTTTTCCCCAAGGTTTTGGCAGTTCCTGAACTAACCAATACTCTTGAATTTGGAATGCTGCTGAAACAGATTGTACAGTTTGTCCTGCATAATTTGTATTTACTTTTCTTGATATCTAACTTGCTTAATAGTTAAAAGGTTAAGTAGTTCAAACAGTAAGAAAAAACAGTGTGCTGTGTCAATTTTCAACTTCTGCTATCAATAAATCATTGCTGCAGCCTCTTTTATCAGTTGTTTGCACCAAAAAATAAAGCCTGTTAGAATTATGTCTGAGAGGACCATCTGCTACAGTTCCCAGTGTTGTCAGTGTGATAAGGGATAAGCTGTGTAAACACTGGTACCACAAAAAAGGCAGGCCCCATTTAGGGAGGGAAAAGTATGATTTGGATTTGGGTTGATAACTGCCACAGAAAGTCAGGGCACTTTTTCTCAAAGTCTGTCAGGGCAGAGGAGCAATATATTTAACTGGAAACCCCAGAAGTAGGCTTATTAGCCTGATTTGGTCTTCAGACTAACTTCTACAGTTATCTTGATTGTTTGAACACCTACACACAGAAAATATGCCCCTCTTTCAGTGGAATTACAAAGTATCATAGATTTTTCACATAGTGGAAACCTTTAAAACATAAAATTTGTTTCCGTTAAACTTATCTCTTTTTGCTGATTAAATACAACTTGAATGAATGATTTTATGGATGTTAAATTTCAGTTTTTCCCAAATCAGTCCAGTGGTCAATTTGGCATGACTAGTAGGCCCATGTAACCAGAAACTGCTAAGGAGACAAGTTTCCTTATAAAATCTGTAGTTGTTCCTCTGACCCTATCTATCAGGTGTCTTGGAACCCTTGAAAGGACTTCCAGTAGCACCACTGGTCTAGAACCCAGGGAGAAGTCCTGAACTTTTTATTATAATGATCTTCTGAATGAAGACATGCATTTTACATTTGAATATGGCAGGTTTGGGGTCAGCTATGTATTTTCAGCAGGACTGAATTCCAGATTGAGGGTCTGTCTCCAATACTCTGGCTCAGATTCCTGCCAGCTTCACCCTCAGAATAATTAGCCAGTGTCCAGAGTGCATCAGTGAAGGTGGAGGAATAGGATGTCTCTAGTCTAACTGGAACCCAGATCATTTAGCGCTTTAGTCTTCTGCACCTTGACTCTCATCTGGAAGTGAACTGGCAACCAGTGCAGAGCATGGAGCATATTTGAGATACATCTTCTTTCTCTCTTCTTTAACTAAAAGATAGACAGCTGGAGCTTTCTGTGTTAGCTGGAGTCTGAGCAGCCACCTATTCAAGTTTAGCTCTAGGTAGAGCACACGGAAATAGTCCAGTTTTTGAGGTGACTGAGATATTGGGCAAGATCTGTATTGAAAAATGGTTGAAATCTCTTTACCAGCTAAATACTCATTAAGGCCATTGCTGTCATCTGTTAATCTAAGAGAGAGGAATCTACTAAAGCCATGAGATTGTGGATCATTTTGACAATACGTGGTTGAGTGGACTTGACTGACAGAGCTGTATTTATTTTGGCCATATTTTTATAATGTTTTCCCCGAATGCCAGGAAGCATTGCATCAGTCTTTTATGTAGGTACTTATTTGGCCAATATCTCAGTAGTATGAGTACTTCATGCAGATTGGGATATGTCAGTTAGCTTTTTATTAAAATCCATTTCTTCAGTAGACATTGGAAGACCAAAAAACAAGGACCACTGAGGAGGAAACAGAGCTGAGCATCACTGTATTGATGATACTACAGCCTATGCGTCATACATATATTGGACAAGAGGGGTGATGAGACTTCTCCATAACTGAGAGCTCAAAGACTGGAAGTGCTGTTGCTCAAAACTACTCTGATTTCTCAAAGAATGAATGTAGCCACCTCATGGAGAATCAGTCTTTGCCTAGATCAGTGGTTCTCGAAGCCGGTCCACTGCTTGTTCAAGGAAAGCCCTTGGCAGGCCAGGCTGGTTTGTTTACCTGCTGCGTCCGCAGGTTCGGCCGATCGTGGCTCCCACTGGCCGCAGTTCGCCGCTCCAGGCCAATGGGGGCTGTGGGAAGTGGCGCGGGCCGAGGGATATTCGGCTCATGAATGAGTATATACGGTACTTGAACATTGCCCTGTTCTGTTCATGCCCTTTGAATCCTCTAGCACTGGACTAGGTGGACCATTGGTCTGACTCACTATGGCCATTTTTATGTTATGACTGAAGTCTAAAACTTTTGGAGGATGTCATGCTTCTGGAATTAGTCGATTATCACCGTTTCATTGAATTTATGCAGAAAGGGAAGGTTACTGGGTACTAGTTGGAAGGCCCACTGTCTCCACTGCTTCTAATAATCTGTGAAGGGTAAGGATTCATTTCACAGGTAGTTGGGCTCAGCTCTTCCAGGGCACCCAGAATCTCTAATTGTTAAATTTGATGACATTAGTGGTGAGTTATCCGTTTATTCCACTGTTGACACTGCTTCTTTAGATTCAGCAGAATTACTTAAAATGTGATAATCATTTCTGAGATAACGTTGAAAGCTCCTTGCATTGGGAGACTGAAATGTAGTGAATAGGATCTGGGTTAATCAGGCTGCCCATTCAGAGTTGTTCCACTAGTTTGGAGCTTCACCTACTTATAGATCAGAGATTCTCAAACTTTTGTACCGGTGACCCCTTTCACATAAGCCTCTGAGTGCGACCCCCCCCCCCACATATCAATTAAAAACAAAGCGGAGTTTCGGGTGGAGGCTGACAGCTCGCGACCCCCATGTAATAACCTCGTGACCTCCTGAGGGGTCCCGACCCCCAGTTTGAGAACCCCTGTTATAGATCCTTTGTCTTCCTTCATAGCTGTGGCATAGGGATTGCACACTCTCACTCACTGTGATGCAGTTGATGGAATCATCATCAGTCCTTTGCCTGTGGGTTTCTGGTCTCCTCTCATTGTGCAGGTCATCTATAAATGAAAGATTATACCAAGGGTGAGGGTATTGTTCATGATCACTTGTGACCTAGCTACTGAACAGTATGACGATTGTAATATTTCTCTAAGGCATCTATCCTGGTCTGGTTATAGAGTTGTAATAGCCCACAGAGCCTTCTGCAATCCTGCTAGATAAATTGGTGAGAGTAGACCTTCTTTACAGATTCTTTGCCTAGTTGTGAGGATTGAAATGCTGTGGCTTCCTTTAGCAGTAAAGGGTAATGGGCCATTGATATGGTGTGTTTATTATGCCCCAGTCTTCTTTTCCATGCCAAAGATAAGCTCCAGTGTGAGTTCACTTGAATATGGAAGAGGCAGGAGCCATTGTTAGACTGACTGTGGATCAAGATTGCAGCAATAAATTTTTTGACCGGGATCGGGAGGATTCGTGAGCCATACACAGGCAGACCCCTCTAGCCCTTTCAAGCAGGAACGTTCTATGCCAGGTTTGACTATTTTCCCCACTGCAGATTCAAATGGACTCCACGCTATCAGTATGTGATAGGAGTGGGGTCAAAACTGGACATGTGACACTCCTTTTGGCTTACTCCTGAGGGCATTCTGTGCCAAAAAATTAAAAATTATGCGCACAATATTTTAAAATGCTGCAATTTTTTTGTCAATAAAGAAATGCAGAGGCTCCAGCATGGCAGTGGGGAGCACAGGCCACTGGCTGCACAAAGGTGGAAGATCGCTCTGCAGCCTCCTCATCCCGGGGGCACACACTCAGTGGTGAAGCTGCACCTGACCCTGACACAACACTAGGCCTGGGCCTGCCCCAGAAACACCCTGGGGCCCTTCCCCTCTGCGCTAGGTGCAACAGGTGTGGGTCAGACAGGCTCAACCAAGCAGGATCCAAGTGTGCATGGGCTCAGTGTGGGGGGATCCAGGTCTGGAGTGAGAGAATTCTGTGTGAGACAATCTGGATGCAGGCAGCTCAGTGGGGGGTCTAAGTGTGGGAAGATCTGGATGCACAGAGGCTTGTTGGGGGGGGGGTACCAGGTGCAGGGGCAATGGGACTCTGCAGGGGCTTCCAGGCGAAAGTGGTTGGGGCAAGGGTTCTGGGTGTGGGAGTCTCAGCAGGGGGGTCTGGGTGCTGGGGGAGTGGTGCTTGGTGGGGTGGAGTTTGGGTGTGGCTAGTTGGCGGTCAGTGGCGTGGCGGCTCAGGGGAGTGAGGCTCGTCAGAGTGGGGGTTTGAGTGTAGGGAGCTCAGTGGGTGGGGGGTGGTCTGGGTACAGGGGTGGGGGTCTGGAGACGGGGTATGGGTGCACCAGATGCAGGGGTTGAGGTTCAGTGCGGTGGGTTTCAGGTATTGAGGGCTAGGGGGGATTCTGGATGTACGAGGTGAGGCTTGGCAGGGTGTCTGGGTATGGGAGGTCCGGATGCATGGGGGTTGGGTGGATGTGAGAGCAGCTCCCCATATGGTGACCCCTCTCTGCGCAGCTGAGGATGCTGAGCTTCCTGCAGCTGGGGGAGGTTTCTGGAGGGGGTCTGACACAGCCCTAGCCACTCCTTGCAGGGTAAGAGGAAGTCCCTTCCTCTCCTGCCTCCAGCCCAGCTGGGATTAGCAACTGATCCCGGGTCAGGGTAGGAGCCACTGGCTGGGGTGTCCCCAGCCCTGCGGTGATTTACCTCTCCGCTGGCTGCTCCGGATTCCTGAAACAATGTACCTGCGCAGCTAGGGAGTGGTGCGTGACTGCTCTTGCAGCTTCCCTTTGTTTCCCTGTTAGTCATTTTTCTGAGGGGAAGCAATGAAATCTGCGGGGGACATGAATTCTGTGCAAGCACAGTGGTGCAGAATTCCCCCAGGAATACTGGCTCCCTGATATGGCAGAAGATATTCCCAGTGGAGCGGAGTAGGGCAATTGGGAGGAAAAAGAGGCAGATAAATCTGTTCAGGTGTTTCCTCTAGTAGTGTTTGTTGCTACCACTACTTAGTAGCCTATCTCAAACTCTTTGGAAGAGGGGAGGAAAAAGAAGAGATTGTTTGTTTGTTTTTTCTGAGGGTATTTCCTTGGATAGAATCTTTTTTGTGCAGCCCTTCCTTGTGAAGATGGAGGAAGTGGGCACATTAACCCAAACTTCATCATACAGAACTACTTGAACAAAGCTGATTTCTGTCCAGTTAATAGACTATAGCAAAAACAAGGTGTGTCTGACATACTTCATGGAAACAAAAACTAAGATCAGGACCTGGGAAAAGTGACAGATCAATTGGGGAAAGTTGGATAAGAAACAAGAAAATTGCTATTCTCCCGGCTGAAGCTGAAACACTAATTATACACAGTATGCAACTGGGAGACCAGAAAACTTGGCAAATGTACATAAGTATTGTAATTATAAAGTAGAGAACTTTTTAAGAGTTTTAGAGTGACAGTTATTTAGGGGAGAGCTCAATTGAAAAAAAAAAAGTCTTTTTTCCCCCAAAATGTATGGAGATTGCTTTCTTCCTCCCATGAAGAGCTTTTTTTTTTCTTTTTCCTTTTTTTCTGTCTGCTTAGAGACCTCCATGATTGATACACTTGCTGTTGGGCTGGAGTAATTGGCAGAGATTTGTCCTCTCTTAATACTTTAGCAGGGTAAAAACATATATAAAAACTTTTTTTGGGGAAAGGAAATTGAGACCTAGGGGCATACTACATATGACATTAGTTTTAGTCTGAGTGGAATTGGTTAATAGGACTCTAGCTATACAGTGGAATTCACTGCTTTTTCATGGTCATTGCCCGAAGGATATAAACAGCTAGCCTTTGCTATAGTGCAATGTATGTATATGTAGGAAGTGGTGACAAGTTCATCCTTGGTCTAATTCTACTAACATGAAGGGATTTAGATCAGGTGCAGCGAAATAGGCTCAGAGAATTTAAGCTCTTGAACCATGTCAGCATCAGAATAAGAATAGTTTACTAATTCTGTTATGTGGATGCATTTATAAATTTTGTTTAAAATACCCATTTAGTGTATTGTCTTTGTTAACCAACATTTGGTAAGCTAGAAGACTTGGGATATTGTGAAGGTAAATATAAATATGAAAAGTTTATACTCTGGAGCTGTAAACTTTGAGCACTATATTGGTGGATAAATTGGTGATTTGGTTAATGATGAAGTCTTAACAATTCTGACAGAATCTGGTTTCATGAGCTAAAGCCGTGTAACTGAATTATATATGGAAAATATCATAGATTATGCTTGCCTTGTCTGCTATATATATTTCATAATTTAGGACTTAATGTATTTTGGTCCCATTTTCTTTCATATAGGAATTGAATTACTACTTAAATCATCTCTGGTATGATTTGGTGCAAATTGCATGTGTATGTTATGCCCAAATGGGGTCTGTTTCTTCTCTATAAGAGAAAAGTACCTTGAGTGGTGTATCTTTTCTCCTGTATTGCTATACTAAAACATTAAATAGTAGAAGAAAACTTTTATATGACAAATGTTTTAAGTGTAGATTTTTCAATCTATTCTCTCATCTCAAGTAGTAATGGTGAGCTTGAAAGTCTGCTTGCCTGCCACAAACTGAACACAAGTTTGTTTCTTTTGCAATATTTCTGAATGTCCTGAATATGCAGGGAGCTGTGTTACCTTCTTTCTACTGCTTTTCGGTGCAAGTAATAAATAAATAATTTTTTAAAAAAAGAAACAGAAGCTTAAGTGCAGGTCTTGGCACGTAAGTGAATGGTGGAGCTAATTTTTGACATATTTTGTCTTTTAAAAAGTCTACACAGGGGTTAACAAATTGAGACCTTATATAGTTTATACTTTAAAAGCATTTCACTTCAGCTTTCTCTTCACCTTTCTCTATGGAAGGAAAGGAGATTCTGAAATGCCTTAATGAAATATGCAATAGTCTATATCAGGGATCGGCAACCTTTGGCCCGCGGCCTGTCAGGGAAATCTGCTGGTGGGTCGGGACAGTTTGTTTACCTGCAGCGTCCGCAGGTTCAGCCGATCGCGGCTCCCACTGGCTGTGGTTCACTGTTCCAGGCCAATGGGGGAACAGGGGAAGCGGTGGCCAGCACATCCCTCGCCCCGCGCCGCTTCCAGCAGCTCCCATTGACTTGGAACGGCAAACCGCGGCCTGTGGGAGCCGCGATCGGCTGAACCTGCGGACGCTGCAGGTAAACAAACTGTCCTGACCCACCAGCGGATTTCCCTGACAGGCCGCGGGCCAAAGGTTGCTGATCAATGGTCTATATACAAAACATTGGAACTTCTTAATTTGGGGACATTCTCCACATATTTGATTTCATTCTCTTTTCAAGTTGAACCTCCAACTATATTGTGTTTGGAAGTTTTCTTGGTGCAAGATGTTTTTGTAATTTCTTAAAGGCAGGGTGGTGATAGGCTCTCATGCAAATATTGGTAGTCATTAACTAAAACATTACTGTCCAGAATATAAACACCAGAATAATCTTGGGCCCAAGTAATGAGCACAGAGTAGTGAGATCGTATCTGTTTGGCATATTCAGCATACCACCCTAAAGCTAGTTGATTGCTGGCTCCTCCTAAAAATCGACCTTGTTAATTTTAATTTAGAATTTAAAGGGGAAAACCTGTTTCTTATATGCGAGTGCGAACAGTGTACTCAGTGCGGTACAAGACATGGAGGAGACATTGTCCCTTACCTAAGAGGCACAGAAGACATCATCCCGCATACATGAATGGGTGTTGACAAGGAAAGAGAATCTGTATGTACACTGCAGCAGTTTTGGGCAATTTTTAAAGTACAGTCAAGGGGGAAGGTATAACAAATATCAAGTAGTAAAAAAGTGACAAAGTAGCATTGAGACACATTTTAATATGGTTAAATGTGGAGGCTGCATCTTTTTAACGACTAATACCAAACTTGGGCAGTTCACTCCAAAGCGCCTGACAAGGCTTTTCCCAGCCAATTCTCAGCTGGCACCAGTGACTCTAGATGTACAATAAACCTGAGAGTGGCTGTGAAGGCTGTGCTCCCTCTGCACACTCAGGCCTGCCACAGGTCCCTCAGTGAAAGCCATCTGGTGGTAGGAGAGAGATGAGATCATGGGAGCTGCAAGCTGCTCCAAATATACATGTAACCCCTCACTCATGCCATATGAGTGCCCACTGACCATGCCCAAGCAACCCCACTAGGTTTTAGTGTGTTCATTTGGACCTTCCAAACCCACCAACCACACTGGAATTTACCAAAGTTGGGACAGTTGTAATTTAACCCATCCCTTGTCAGCACCAGACTTCCTGAACACTGAGTGGATGGTGAGAAAACTCATCTAGCAGTTCACCAGTTTTGTCACACTGGGCGGGAGGGAGGGGACTCTGACCAGACCCCAAAACTTGTTGATCAGCTGAACCCCCAGCACCTAGCAGCGCAAAAATTTTGAAAGATTGAGTTGAGGTGTTTGTTGGTAATCCTGCATTTTGTAAATTGTATTTTTAATTCCCAAACAAATATAGTGTTTTTTCCTTCCAATACTAGCTCCGATAACATGTCTATTAAAATATACCAGCTAATGGGGGGGAACGTGTTCAGAAATAATGTTATGTTGTTAGTCTTCATGGTTGGGAATTTGGAATCTTACTGAGGACTACCATTTTCTGTATAAACTAAATATTGGTTGGGAGTGGAGATTTCAATTTTGGAACTTGTGCTAATGTCTTTTCTATAATTCATGATGAAGGTCTTTTGAAACTACGTTTTTTATCAATTATGCGTTAAATAGATTATGCCACAGGATTTACTCCTTTCCAGAAAATGCCTTAGGCAGCTTAGCGGGGAGTCTGTCTTTAGCAATTCCACACAAAGGATTGTGTGGTTTTCATAAATATATAATAAATTACCTTTCTTATTTGAAAAATGCTTTACTTAAATAACAAATCAGCCTTAAAGAGTTCATTTTTAGTGCAGCTTGTCTCAATAGTTCTTTAAGATCTTGGAGTAACTACATTTGAAGAAGGTTATAAAATCAAGTAACAATTCTCATGTTATAGAAATTTCCCACTTTTTTTTTTTTGGTCCACATTTCTTCAAGGCTGATGTCACTTTTGTTTTTCAATTGAACTGTCTAAATCTTGATCTCCTTTACTTAGGAGTGGTCAGACAACGACAGCATATAAGCTGCTGCTGGAAATGTTGTATTGATGCCTTTTTAACAGCATGCCATCATATTTCTGACTAATACGTTGTCAGTGTGTTTAAAGCACCCAAAGTTGTTGAGGACTGTGCAACAATTATAAATATCTCCTGCACTTTAGGAAATGAGGCATTAATGGCTTTTTTACTAGAGGGTTGCTCTCCTCCCTTGCATCACCACAGCCCAAATTGTTTTATAGATAAATAGCCAATATCCTCATTAATTTTGAGTTGAATAAATATTTATTTAAATTACTAATGTTACTGGCTGTTTGAAGGAATTGCAATGCCCTAGCGAGAAAAGACAGCCTCAAAATAATTCTGTTGGATTGTTGTATTAAACACAGTTTAAATACCAAAATGATTCATTGGTTTTAAAATGTAGTTCTCTAATTCCAACCAGATATAGGTTCACGTACATTGGACGTCTGTGTTTAATAACCCCAAGAATTACTCAATAATATATTGCTTTAACAAGACAAACTTTTATCCCCATAGCTCAATTTCAGAGAGAAACTACCTGTCTTTTTTTCCCCCTCAACAATCATCAGTCTTGGGGATTGTTAGGTCCATATCTTGTATGCAGCAGAGGTTGCTCTTCAGATTAAAACACCTGAAATACAAAATAGTAATAACGAGAGCTTTTGCGCCCCACTGTCTGACAGCCAGCTGGTTGAAGTAGTCATGATACACTTTTTTGATTTAGTTTGATACTGGAAAATTAATATTTGGAATATAAATCTCCAGCTGTCTACAGTATGACTTGTCATCTCTCAGCAGCAAATATCTTCTGATGTAGGACAAAGGGGTTTAGAAAAATGAATGTTTTGGTTTTTAACTTGGTATTGCTATATACCAATGCTAGGAGCCTGGGTAATAAACAAGAGGAATCGGAATTGCTCATTGATGAGCATAAATTCAATCTATGTTGGTATTATTGAAACCTAGTGGGATGATTTACACTATTGGAATGTTAAAATCAATAGTTATAAGCTATTTAGGTAGGATCAAGTGGACATATGGGGAGGAGGAGCGGCACGTTGTCAAAATGGCATTATTTGTTTCCGAGTCACTGATAACAAGGAAGAACATTATCTTGAATGCTTATGGGTCAATGTCCTAACAAATAAAGCACAAAATGGGGTATTAGCTGGTGTCTGCTACCGACCACCAAATCATGCAAGGGAAGAGAATGATCACCTCCTTACACACTTATCTATAATGTGTGTGTGTGTGGGGGGGGAACTGCATGGTCATAGACTTCAGTTTGAGGGACAGATGCTGAAGGTCTCATGCTGACAATACTAAAACATTCTTGGAATTTCTAAACTTTATAGATAACAATATCTTAACTCAAAAAGTGTTGAAGTCAACACAGGAATTCTTTTAGACTTCGTCTTAATGGATAAAGAGGAACAGAACTAAAAATTAATGTTAGCTTAGCTACAAGTGATCATGACTTGATCACATTTATAATGTTTGTGCAAACAGAATAAAGTCCAGACCAGTAATATATATAGTTGGTGCTTTAATAGGGCCAGTTACACAAAACTGAAAATAATTGAGTCAGATCAGCCAGGAGGAAGAATTTAATTTAATGTGATTGATAATTGGGAATAATTTAAGAACACCTTACTAGTGTCCTCAAAAGCTGCAATCCCACGATTGAGAAAGAAGGCCATATTAGTTTAAAAAACAGACCCAGTTTAGAGAGAGAATGAAGGCAGCTAGAAAAAATAATACAAAAATAACAAATGGAAGAAAGGGGAGATTGATTGATAGTAATGAATATTAATTAGAAATTGCGAATTTTAGAAATTGATAAGAGAAGCAAAGGGATACAAAGAGTAATCTATGACCAGCAGAGTTAAGGAGAGTAAGAAGTTTTTTAAGTGTATTGGGAACAAAAATAATCCTGACAATGGTATTGGTCTACTACTAGAGGGAAATGATAGAATTATCAATAATAATGCAGGAAAGGCAGAACTGTTCATTAAATATCTGCTCTGTGTTTGGGGAAAAAATAGATGATATTGTCTCATCATATGTTGATAATTCTTTGCATTTCATGAGTATCTCTAAAGGTTGTTAAACAGTAGCTACCTAAATTAGACAGTTTTAAATCAACAGGTCCAGATAAGTTTATTCCAAGAGTTGTAAAAGAGCTGGGTGAAGTGTTCGCTGGACCATTAATATTGATTTTCAATAAGTCTTGGAGCACTGGGGAAGTTCCGGAAGACTGGAAGATAGCTAATATTATACCTTTGTGTCTGTCCCACAGAAGTTGAGAGACCTGATATTGCTAATTCACTAAAGCTAGGTCTACACTGGGGGGGGGAATCGATTTAAGATTCGCAAATTCAGCTGCGCAAATAGCGTAGCTGAATTCGATGCATCCGAGCCGACTTACCCCGCTGTGAGGACGGCGGCAAATCGACCGCTGCGGCTCCCCCGTCGACGGCGCTTACTCCTACCTGTGCTGGTGGAGTACGCGCGTTGATTCGGATCGATTGTCGCGTCCCGACGAGACGCGATAATTCGATCCCCGAGAGATCGATTTCTACCCGCCGATCCAGGCGGGTAGTGAAGACAAGCCCTAACTCAAGTGGTAGAGACCTGTATTTTTGGAATAGAAGGGGACTGGTAATGGCTCTGCAAGTAGTGTGTGATTTATCTTGTAATTATATCTTTACAAATCATATTTATTACATCCTCTTACTGTTCTTAGTCATTTTTAGCAGTATCTCATTCTGGTTTATCAGTGTATTATTTTAATACATGGGTCACAGTAGTTTATGAATTGTCAGTCATACCTCTCTACCTTATCAAACTAAAAGGCAAATTCCTATACCGGTATGCTTTAATATAGGGCCCTTTATATTCAAACAATACCTTTAAACCAGAAATTCTTCTTAAAACGGCTTTGAAAAGTCTACATTATTCTAAATGTATTTACTCCTTGTGTACTAGTGTTGAGGCTGTAGCAAATGTTTGTGGTTGACATTGTTGAGAAATGCTTTGTAATAGAAACGTTAACGCAATCTTATTGTGGCATGAATGGTATTGTTAAAATAGGCTTAATAAATGTTAGATTATTCTATCTAATCAGAAGCTTTTGTTCATAAAATGCAAAGAAATCAGTTTAGCATGCTTGTCACTTGAGAAAATGCTTATGGTTTAATTTCCTTCACAGTGTTCTAAAGGCTTTACAACAAGAAAAGATAAGTTGATCTTCATTGTATATTTTTAACCAATTTGCTGTGCTCATTATGAAACATTCAATAAGCTTGTGAGATGTTAAAATTTCAATGGAGAGAGAAATGGACTTTGTTCTAGGGAAGAAAATATCCACCCTTGTAACACTCTCATACACAAATATAGTATATTTTGGTTTATGATTCATAATTTTCTTTTTAGGCTGATTTCTGTTTAACTTTGCTTCTATTTTAATGATTTAGAAGGGCTCGCAGCAGAGCTGTGTGGAGAATGGAAATTCCATTTCATGGAGGATTTCGAGATTTCCAGATTTGCTTTCATTCTAATTATGAATTAAACACACAATTTGTTTACTTCTCCGCAAAATTTATTTTGGGTAGATCAAAATGTTTTGCTTTGATTTAGACTTTAAAAAATTGTATTGTATAATATAATGCAACATTTAAAAAAAGTCATTTCTAAAGAAAAGAATCAAAATGTTTCATTTTGAACATGTCAAAATGGAATGTTTCAACTCTGTGAGAACTTCCCTTCCTCCTTCTTCGAAATGAAATTTCAGCAACATCAACACGATTTCACAAAGCATTTAGATCTTGACAGAACTGCATTCTCTTATAGAAAATGGTTCTGTTGAAGTTTTTCTGAACATCTCTAGTATCAAACCATATTGACATGCATTGATACAGAACTTGTTAATAAAACATATAAAGAATAGAATATAGTTTGGCTTTATAAAGTACCCTTTTTTCTTTAGACTTTAGACAAAGTACATTGTTTTGCAGAGCAGGTTTATAAATTAGGACTGGAGTGAGGCAAATAAAGTGAAACTATTGCATACATATTGCATACACTAAATTGTATGCAGTGTTGGATCCTGATTTTGCCATGTGATCCACTAATGGGAACTCTTACACATGGATGGCATACCTTTTGAAGCTCATTGGCATGCCAAATAAGTGAATGGGTGGATCTTCATTTTCAATTCCTGTTGCAAGATTGGGATATAGGATATTAGAATTTGACCATTGAGGGAGACAATTACACCGTACACTAAACTTATGTCCACTCATTAAAAAGTGATAGGAGATTTCTAGTTTCCCTTTGGCCAGTCACCAGATGCCAAAAGAAGAGTACTTCTGTTTGATGCTTAGTCTGAATGGCAAAACCTTCAGCAGTAGTGTCAGTCTCGTTGCTGAATGAATGGAAGTGGGATATGAATCTATGAATAGCTATTTCAGGTATTTACTGTTGTATGCAGAGCTACCTATGATCTCAAGGGATGGGAACTTGTTTCTCTTAGCTTAGTTTTCCAAAAATGTGTGGCGTTTTTAACGTTACTAATACAGCATCTTCTGTTTGAGGATTTTCAGATCCTCAGGGTCATCCATTGTTAGAATGATTCCCAGCAATATTGGTGATTTAGGTCAAATATGGGTCAATTTACCCAGTATTAGCCAAAGTTCTTTTGCCTCTTTGTGAGGTAAAGGAAGCTGCAGTCTGCTGAGAATCTGTGAGGCAGCTGCCTACAAGTGAGTCCTTGTTCCTTTACACAGCAGTAAACTTACCTTGGATCATCCACTATGCTGTGTTTGGAAGGTGGTTTGAATATAGCAGTTCACTAAACTGTAATTTCCTTCAGTCTTGGCTCTGACTTACTGCCTGTAAACGCTACGGCATTTTAGTCCAGATTGCTGGAAGAGAATGAGCAGTGAGAGTTTTCCTACCTCTAAAATGGATTTCTGTGATTTGGATACAACAATCTTATTGGTAACCCAAATAAATAGTTAATTCTGATTCTTAATATGTTTCTAGTTTTTACTTCTGGGGAATGCTCTACCAGGCTTGCATACTACTCCAGGAATTTTAGTTGGGGTAATCAATTGACTTGTCTCTTCGATTGATAGTGATTTACCAGTGACCCTGAGAGAGTGGTAGGCTTACTAGAGTATTTCTGCACAGCAAAATAAGACCCGTGGCAGCGAGTTTCAGACCCCGGGTCAACTGACTCAGGCTTGTGGGGCTCATGCTGCGGAGCTAAAATTAGCAGCATAGACGTTCGGGATTGGGCTGGAGCCTGGGTTCTGAAACCTAGAGAGGTGGGGCTCTCAGAGCCTGGCTTTCAGCCTGAGCCTGAACTTCTGCACTGATATTTTTAGCCCCATAGCATGAGCCCCAGAAGCCTGAGTCAGTTGAACCGGGCTTAGAGACTCACTGCCATGTTTTTTGTTTTTGTTTTGTTTTTGATTCTTTTATATTTTTGTTTTTTGTTTTTGCCTGTGTAGACATTTCAAACTCTTAGTTTGAATTGTTGGAGCTGAATAGCAGAGAAACCATTTTAGTTATGCAGTAGGAATAGGCTCCTTTTCTTCTCTTTCTAGTTACAACTCTTTTGTTCAAATCAGGCACCAAGAAGCAATTTTTTCTGATTCCATGATTGACATAATCTGAAATCCTTAGAGGGCCTGATAGTACTAATATTGCTTTAAAAGTACATTAAAGATCTTTTCTGTCATAACTTTTGATAATGCTGTTTAGACTGTAAGCTGTATGGGATGGAGCCAGCTTTCATTGTGTGTATATGTATGGTACCTAGCACAATGAGACCTCACTTCCTGTTGGGCCCCCCTAGGTGTTACCACAATATAAATAATATGTTGAAAATTTTACAGTAATTGTAATTTATACTTTAGATTGTTCTGGAATGGTGGCTTGGATTTTAAATGAGTTTTTAAATATTTTCTGTTTTAAAAATATCAGTAAATTTCCAGTGCAACAATTAAAACAACAAATATCTGAATCTATATCCTGGATATTGACTTTAAAAATAAAAAAGCCTGACAAGTGCTCCTCTTACAGCAATAATTAATACCTCAAGTAAAACAAGTGTGCACATTTAGCGCACTTGATAATAAACTCTGCTCACCTAGTCTATTTGGTGACACTATGCAAAGGTAACAGAAGGAAAAGCATTAAAAGATGGTTGTATACTTGTAAATTCCAGTGCTTTTGACAATAGCAGCTCTAAAATGCAATGAAAATGACACAGGATGCAAGAGAACCTTTGCGCCATCGATTATAGCTAAGGCCTGGTCTACACTACGAGTTTAGGTCGAATTTAGCACCGTTAAATCGAATTAACCCGGCACCCGTCCACATAATGAAGCCATTTACTTCGACATAAAGGGCTCTTAAAATCGAATTCTGTACTCCTCCCCGATGAGGGGAGTAGCGCCAAAATTGACATTGCTGGTTCGAATTAGGGTTAGTGTGGACGCAATTCGACGGTATTGGCCTCCGGGAGCTATCCCACAGTGCACCATTGTGACTGCTCTGGACAGCAATCTGAACTTGGCTGCACTGGCCAGGTAGACAGGAAAAGCCCCGCGAACTTTTGAATTTCATTTCTTGTTTGCCCAGCGTGGAGAGCACAGGTGACCACGCAAAGCTCATCAGCAAAGGTAACCATGCAGTCCGAGAATCGAAAAAGAGCTCCAGCATGGACCGTATGGGAGGTACTTGATCTGATCGCTGTCTGGGGAGAAGATTCCGTGCTAGCAGAACTACGTTCCAAAAGACGAAATGCCAAAACATTTGAAAAAATCTTCAAGGGCATGATGGAGAGAGGCCACAATAGGGACTCACTACAGTGCCGCGTGAAACTTAAGGAGCTCAGACAAGCGTACCAGAAAACCAAAGAAACAAACGGAAGGTCCGGGACAGAGCTGCAGACATGCCGCTTCTACGCTGAGCTGCATGCAATTCTAGGGGGGCTGCCACCACTACCCCACCTCTGACCGTGGATTCCGAGGAGGGGGTACTCTCAGCCATGCCTGAGGATTTTGCGGACGGGGAAGATGAGGAGGAGGAGGGGGACGAGCTTGCGGAGAGCACACAGCACTCCATTCTCCCCAACAGCCAGGATCTTTTTCTCAGCCTGACTGAAGTACCCTCCCAAGGCGGTATCCCAGACCATGAAGCCATGGAAGGGACCTCTGGTGAGTGTACCTTTTGTAAATATAAAACATGGTTTAAAAGCAAGCGTTTTTTAATGATTGATTTGCCCTGAGGACTTAGGATGCATTCACAGCCAGTACAGCTACTGGAAAAGTCTGTTAACGTGTCTGGGGATGGAGCAGAAATCCTCCAGGGACATCTCCATGAAGCTCTCCTGGAGGTACTCCAAAAGCCTTTGCAGAAGGTTTCTGGGCAGGGCCGCCTTATTCCGTTCTCCATGGTAGGACACTTTACCACGCCATGCTAGTAGCAAGTAATCTGGTATCATTGCATGACAAAGCCTGGCAGCAGATGGTCCCAGTGTTTGCTGGCATTCAAGCAACATCCGTTCTTGATCTCGCTGTGTTATCCTCAGAGTGATATCGTTCATGGTAACCTGGTTGAAATACGGGAATTTAATTAAGGGGACAGAGGTGGCCGTTCCTACTGGGCTGTTTTGCCTGTGGTCCACTGTAAGTGCGGTAGTGTCCCTGCACCTGGGACTGGAGATCTTCGGTAGCAGTGCCCATTGGACGGCATATGCGCTCATCCCCGTCTCTCACTGTGAGCGGCAACTATATAGTACAGTGCAGTCCAACTGCCCTCAGTTCTTTCTCAACCGCTCTTGGTCTGGGATGGAAATGGAATCCTTTGCAGAGTCCTGCATACACCTTTACTGCCCTTAGTAATACAAAGTTTTTGTTACTATTCTTATTAGCCGTTTCCTTTAGTTTTTCTTCCCTTTACCCACTAAACAAAAACAAAACATTTTTTTCTTTTACTCTTTCCTCCCTATTCAAAGAAGAAGAGAAGATTACTCACCATGTTCAGTAACTGATGTTCTTCAAGATGTCCCCCCCTCTGGGTGCTTCTCCTCCCCTCTGCTTCAGAGTTTATCCATTAATTCTGCAGTAGAGAAGGAACGGTGTGGTTGGACTGCACAGCATTATGTAGATGCCACTCTCAGTGTGAGATGGGAAGGAGTGCCGTCCAACGGGCACTGCTACCAAAGATCTCCGATCCCAAGCACAGGGGCGCTACCACACCTACTGCGGAGCACCACTGGGGACACACTTCTCGAGGAACCTCAGTTACTGCACGTGGTTAGGAACCTTCTCTTTTGTTTAGAAACTTTACAGTCTAATGGATTTTTCCAGAGGGTAATAGTGGCTTCTGCACTGAAACTTCACTTTGCTGTACTTCACATTAGGTTTTATGATCTTTACACCAGGGACTAAAAGTAGGTCATCATTTTAAAAACAGCAGTATACTTGCATCCTACATTATTTATAGCTTCATAGAACTGCATGTGTGACACGCCTCGGCAAAACAAAAGTCAGTAATGACGGATAACTAATGTTATGAAAGCAGACAAATGTAAAGTGAAGTTGAAATGTGTAAAGAAAACAGCCTAATAGAAAATGCATAATGCTTTTACTTTAAAATTTATTTTGTGAACACTTGAGTTAAATGTGCCTAAATTGTTCTAAATGATTTTATATAAAATATCTTTTTAAATTAGTGTTTTTAGATTTTATTGATCAGCAATTTTACACCAAACTTAGTACACTTTTCCCTCCTAGACACCATCACATGCCTTCTCAATTTTTGAAATTAATTTAGTAACATTGGGAGGCAACAGCATTATCCCTATGAGGTAGATTAAATTTTACTGGTAAGTACAGAAATTCTTCAGTCTTTCTGCTTCTAACATCTTGTTAGCTATGAAATGCTACATAATGCTGCAGTAAAGTACCTCTGTTTTGAAACTTGTACAGAACTTAACTGTCCCCATACTTCTCTCATTTTGTTACACAGAATACTGTATGCTGATTCTACTAAAGAGAAAACACTGAAATGGGGCAGTAGTAGAACTACTTCCTTAAAAAAACCCTTTGTATATTAAAAACAGAAAAGAAAACAACAACATCCTTGCTCTTTATTTGAAAATAGTCCTACTTTCATAGAAGGATTTTTAAGTATGACAGGAACCACCCATTCTAATTTTGTCTGACCCATCCCATGCAAATTTACGTTCATATGCAAACATTCAGTGCTATATACAAATATGATCTTCTGTATTTTTTATTTCATGTGCTTTTCAAAGCATTTTTATGTATGATTTGCATAATAACTTGGCTTACCTAGCATTTTGTATTGTCGAGTTCAGATGTTGTGGATATGAAAAAGATTACACTGTGCACAAATTGAAAAGATTCTGTGACAGCCAGTGTTTCCAGATTAAACTCTTTTACAGATATTTACATGCAGTTTGCATATTGAATTTATTCATACACTTATTAACCCCCACACTGTATTTGCAGTTAAGAAATTTGCATTAAGTTTGCTTTTTTGCTTAGTGAAAAGAGCTTTATCTATACAAAGCTCAACATGTGAACTCCTTTTATTCCTTATCAGTGATTGGTGAGAAAGCAATTAGAAAAGTAGAATAAAAATTATCAGCACTTTTTTTCTTGTATTATAATAAATGTTTAAGGTTCAAAAAGGAAATAAAAGCATTAAATATTTCTGACAGTATGACCTTTTCATAACACGTGCATGGTGGATGGCATGTTTCCAAATTTAACGTAACATCTGTACCCTACAAATGACTTTAACTTTGAAGCTTATTCTTGGTGGCAGAGGCAGAAGAGAGGCATAGGGCATGTACTTTTTCCCCTGTCAGTTCTTCTTCTGCAAATTATATATTTTTCATTGTGGAGGAAATGTTTGCCTTATTGTAATGTGGTTGTGTGTGGGAAGGGGGGGAGGTGAGGTTCTCTCCCCCCCTCCCCCTTGCATTAATTTGTTGCTATTGATAGGGAATCTGTTTCACCATCTGGTGCCAGGGATACCATGGGCTGTTTGGATTGCTTTATTCCTGACAATTATTTGCCATTTCTTTCCCAACTATTTATTAGTGTATCTTACTGAATGTTTTTCTTTTGAAAGTGCCGCATATATTCACTATTGTCTCATGTCTTTACTCAGCTGATTATTTACCTCTGCGGCTAGTTCATAAAATCCTGCACTTTTTCAGAAGCTATTGTATTCAAAACTTCACTGTTCTGTGGACACTAAGGCCTTGTCTGCACTAGAGAAACTTATGGAGCTAAGAACAATGTGGCTTAACAGCTTCCTTGTAAAACCCTCACATCCACCTAAGGCTACGGACAGAGTGACTGCAAAATGTTTTGTTAGTAGCTTGACCAAAACTGTGGAACTATGGAACTTGCTCCCAGAACTGATTTTGCCATATTCAGAGTTAAATGCAAAGCACCTCTTCACCAACACTAGTACCCTCACTCTCATAGGTTACATATTTAGAGACAAAAACCGTTAAGATGGTGTTAAGGATGAGCGTATATATCAGTCATGTAGGATAAACTATACTACAGGGTTCCAAAACCAAGTATTATAAACCCAGGAAACTCATGAGAGTTACTCAGGTTGTATATGTAGTAAAAACTAATCCTTGGAAAATACCATTTAGAACATAAGAATGGTCAGATTGATGGTCCTAGCCCAGAATCCTGTCTTCTGACAGTGGTTGGTGCCAGATGCTTCAGAGGGAATGAACAGAACAGGGCAATTATCGAGTGATCCATCCCCTATTGTCCAGGCCCAGTTTCTGGCAGTCAAAAAGCTTAGGGGGCACATCAGAGCCTGGGGTGGTATCCTTGACCATCTTGTCTAAAAGTGATTGATGGACCTATCCTGGATGAACTTACCTACTTTACGGGTAAAAAAAAACCCAACTCTTTTCAACATGGGGGTTTCTACTTCTGTGACTCACTTTAGTCCCTGCTGAGGTGGTCTGTAGGGCAAGATTAGCTGCAATGCCACGAGAATGGGGCTAAAGACATGCTGTGGTCGATGAAGTGGCCTGTGTTCAAAATGATTATTGTTTTCGATGTTGGTTTCAGATTTCCTTAGTTTAACTAGGTACACAATTTGACACTCCAGTTTCACAAAAACAATGAGCAGTGTTTGTAAGCTTGAGTTTTGCCTATTGTTTGCGTTTTGCATTTGAAACAAACAGCTGGAGTTCACAGAACCAAGGGCCAAAAATGTCTGTGATGCCTTACCCTGACACTTTCACTAGACGTGCCTATTTTATTGTGCACTACGGGTATTTCATTTATACGCTAAGGTGGATAACAAATGAAAATGAGACCTTTTCGTTGACTTTTATTGATGTCACAAGGCTTAACATCGAACATTCAAAATAGATCTGGTGATTATACAGACTCAACAAGAAAAAAATATTATTTTTCCCTCTGGTATGCCTTGAGGGAAACTGTCTTGAAACCTTATTCTAAGACAGATAAGCTAAACTAGGTGTTTATACCTGGAAAATATATTTTGTAACCCACATTTCTAAAGACTATTTCAAATAATGGTGTTGAAATTCATTTTCAGATGTGTGGCAAGTACCATTTAAAAGTGTTCAGGGAGGATTCTGAAGGGTAACAATTGAGATTGTTAAATAACCTCTCTCCAATTAGTTCAGCTAGACTGATAATCATGTGAAGAAATGCAGTCCACATGGGTGAGAACTGTAACTTGGGTAGAGTATTTTGCCGATGTTTAATTCTTGTTTGTACTGAAAAATACGATCAATACGTCCCTACTTAACTTGCGATATTGTGGATTCCGCAATATTAGGCTTCCGCAGCAGTTTTGACAGAAGAGCCCTGCCATGCACGGAGCTGACAGTGGGAGCCCTGGCCACCTGAGTGTTAAACTGCAATTCTGCTCTGAAAAGTGACTAAGTGTAAAGATCTGTTCCTGTGTGCATTCACATTTCTGTTGACTTCAGTAACTAAAGTAAGCACTGTTTTTCCTGTTGTTAGTGTGAGAGAGCTAATATATCTGAGAGAATGAGCTGAATTCTGTTTGTCTTCATACATCAACAGAATGGTTGGCTGAGATCCAGTAAGTTACACCATGCAACCCAATTGAAGGCAGTCAGGTTAAACAGGTGTCATTGAAAGCAAACATTTAGGATAATGGGATGGGACAGTTGTCTTTTTTGAAGGACAGACACTTATGGAAAAATCTTCCAATTTTAATCTCCGGGTATTTGATGGGAAATTAAGACACAAAAAACATGACACGTCGCGATCCCATTTTTAGGGTGTTTTTTCCCCCAGAGTAGAACTTCAGTGAATCCTGCCTGTAGTTCAGAAAACAAAAGGCTAGGTGAGGCATGAATTACAACATGGTAACTTATTTAAAATGAGATTCCAAACATCTAAGACTAACAGCATGGGTGATGGATTCTTCTGAAAAGTTGGGGAGTCTCTGAGGCCTCGCTGCCTCCGTGGCCCTGCCCCTGCTCCTCCTCTTCCCCTGAGGCCCCTCCCCCCAGCCAGGCTGGAAGCTGGAGCTGAGCCAGGGCCCCTCCACCTGCCTGGGGGGGACCCAAGAGCAGCCCCTGGCCCATGTCTCCGTCCTTTGGGCCCTCTGCCCAGGGAAGATGGGGGGGGGGGTCCGTGCCTCCCCACAGCTGCTCAGGTGGCTCTTACCATGGCCTGGCCTGGCGGTGGGGCCGAAGAGCTGCTGCCGGGCCATGGTAAGAGCCACCTGGGCAGCTGTGGGGAGCTGCGGACCCTCCATTTGCCCTGGGTGGGGAGGTCCGGGGGATCAGTGAGACGGGCTGGGGGCTGCTCTTGAGCCCCCCACCCTGGGCAGGTGGGGGGTATGTAGATCCCCACAGTTGCCTGGGCTCCCCGGGCTGCTCTTACCAGGGCCAGGCTCCAGCTTCCGACCTGGCCAGGGAATGGGGTCTTGGGGGGGAAGAGGAGGGGCCAGGTGAGAAGTGGGAAGGCCACTTTCAAAAAGTGGGAAGGCCATGTCCCCTTGGCCTCCCTCTGTTCCGGCACCCCTGACTAACAGAGATATCAAGCACAAGTCATGTGTATCATTCTGTTCCATGCTCCAAACTGATCCGTGTTCTCTTTGATGTTGATCTGGGGTAATGCTTCAGAATGTGAAGTGCAGTATCTCGATGTGAAATTCTTTTAGAGCAGAGTATGTTCCCAGGTCTGTGGGGGGGTTTTAGCCTTCCCAGGTCTGCATTCTGATTGTCCCTTATATAATACCTTGTGCTCTGCTTTTAGGGTGCTTTTGGAATGTGAAGGAGCACTTATGTGTAAAGTTTTAACATGAAAGGAACAGAGTTCTGTAGCTATAAATACTGATATCAAAGGCCTTTATTGCAATCTGAAACCTGTCCACAATTGCATGTTTTTAACCTTCCTTACCTCACCTTCAAACATATGGATCCTGTAAGATTTGAGGGGAGGCCTGTGGCTTCTGAATGGAGCACTAACGGCTCTCCCACAATATCTCTCTAACCCCTTGCTGCAGCTCCTCAGCTTATTGCTCCTGTAGAAGCTGTGCTGCCAGGGACTGCCAATGGAACCCCACTCAAGGAGGGTTCCAAATGATTCAGGGGGAAACCTGTGAAGTTAGTACAAAGCAGTCTGCAACAAGTGCTGGCTTTCCTTGTGGGTTTGGGGAGGAGAGAGTCCAGCTCAGAGGTGCTGGCCCAGAAATGAGACTACTTGCAGAGCTGCCAGAGTGTGGAGCCCCCTTGGAGAGATTAATGCCGTGTTAGAGGAGGATGAATAGACTTTGAAGTAACATTATCTCATGGTCTGGCTTACAAGATGGGACTTAGGTCTAAAATAAGTAACTTCCATCCTTCATATGATGTCTTTAATCCCATTAAGTCTACAAAATTGTACTTCCTCTGCAGGATCTGACATGGATATGACATATTGGCATTTCCAAAGTGGGTGTAGTAGGCTTCTTATGGGAATCCTGTACATACTTGTGTGTGTCTCACTTGTATGAGCTGTAACTCAGAGGTTCATCTGATAGAATTGTAGAAGTACTAGGAAATCCTTATGTTCACTTAATTTTTAATGTGCTGCGGATTGCCTTAAGAACTGTCCCACCCCTCAACTGTTTGTTCTCTTTTGCTGTACCCTCATTTGTATGCCTAAAGAGGAAAGAGCACTTGAACTGATTGTTTCCTCAATTCTGACAATCCCCAAATAATCTCCTGCAGAAGTAAAGCAAGAAGGTGATTGTCTCACACAGGATAAAATGGCACGTTTTGTGCAGTGCCACAGTTTAAAATCCTGCTTGTTGTTCTTATTTTCAGATTTTTGTCTTCGGTTAGTGGTTTGAATTCTTCAGTTGTTTGTAGACAAAAAGAATTTCAAAGCAAAGGAAAGATTTATCTTTTGCTACATCCTTCAGATCCTGTCATTGCTCCTTACTTCAATGTCTGCTACTAGATCTAAAGAAAGCAGTAGTGCTGCTATAGTAGTTGCCTCTAATGTTAAAAAGCACCATGGCATTTGACCTTGCCATGTTCCTGATACACCTCTACCCCGATATAATGCTGTTCTCGGGAGCCAAAAAATCTTACCGTGTTATAGGTGAAACCGTGTTATATCAGACTTGCTTCGATCTGCCGGAGCATGCAGCCCTACTCCCCCGGAGCACTGCTTTACCACGTTATATCCGAATTCGTGTTGTATCAGGTCGCGTTATATTGGGGTAGAGGTGTAGTTGGGAGCTGTGGAAAAAGTCACTGCAGGAAGATCAAATACTGTGGCATGGTAAATGCTAACTTCTATTTTTAGTGATGACCACTATGCTGTATCCAACTAGATCAGTGGTCACTGACTGGTCAATCCTAGAGGATCTCCTGGTCGATCACTATCTCTGGTGGTTCAGTGTGGCTGCCGCTAAGGCAGACTTCCTGCCTACACTGGTCCCACGCCGGTCCTAGGGAAGTGGGCAGCGCAGGACCTGGGGCGGGGAGCAGGGATCTCCCTCTGCGTGCTGCTCCTGCCTGCAAGCACAGCCCCCACAGCTCTCGTTGGCCAGGAGAGCTGCGGGGGCGGTGCTTGCAGAGAGGGGCAGCGTGCGGCACCACGTGCCTCCCGCCCCTCTCCAGGGGCCGCAGGGGCGCGTTGGCCCCTTCCGAGAATGGTGTGGGGCCAGGGTAGGCTAGGAGCCTGCCTTAGCCTTGCTGCGCCTGCTGCCGACTGGGAGCCGCCAGAGGTAAGTGCTGCCCGGCGGGAGGCCGCACCCCAACCCCCATCCCTGAGCACCCTCCTGGAGCCAGCACCCCAAACCCCCTCCTGCACCCCAAACCCCAGCCCTGACCCCCTCCCAGAGCCAGCACCCTGTATCCCCTCCTGCACCCCAACACTCTGCCCCAGCCTGGAGCCTCCTTCTGCACCCAAACTCTCTCCTAGAGCTTGCACCCCTCATCCCCTCCTGCACCCAATCCCCTGCCCCAGGCTCAGCCCAGAGCCCACACCCCCTGACCCAGTCCGCTGAAAGTGAGTGAGGGTGGAGGAGAGCGAGCGACAGAGAGAGGGTGGGACGGAGTGAGTGGGGTGGGGCTTTGGGGAAGGGGCAGGGCAGATCCTGGCTTGCCATTAGATTCAAAAAATGATCTTGGGCGTAAAAAGGTTGGAGACCACTGAACTAGATTTTACACTTTAACCCTGGAATTAGTCAATCTATTGATATATTTGGTCAAATAGTAAGGAGCGAAAAAGTCTATTTTCTGTTAAATTAAGGGCTTCATCAAATTCTCAGTCCCATAGTAGATTCAAAAGCTGGATGTGGAGAGAAAGTAACATCAAAACCACTCTAAAGAATCATGCTGGAGAAATGGTGTGAAAGGCTACACAGCCATTTGAGTTTACCTGTGTATCCATCATACCTGTAGCACAATCCTTACTCATTTTATAAAGGAAAGATAGATAAGGTTGCAGCTTATGGAGCCTGAAACAGGAGCATCTTGCCTCAAATCTTTGAATGTAATGATACTTCACAAGAACTTTATAAAATTTACAGTGCCACCTGTCCTGCTTCTGTCCTTGCCAGACTGCATGTGAGTTACTACACCTGACACTACTTCAGAAATTGCTTTAAGTATTGAGTTCATAGGCAGGTGGATGCCTGCTCTAGATTTCATTATTTTCTGCCATGAACTCTACAGTATACACCTTTGTTAAAGACAATCTATTTAGGGGGAAAACGTCCACAGCTGGAGCATGACTCACTGAATATGAATTATTCTTTGTGCATGTAGTATACAGCACACAATTGCCAAATATATCGTATTGTTTGATGACAAATTCTGGCTCTTCATAAAGTCTTCTCCTGTTAACTTGCTACAACACCTAACATCCAGGAGCATATGCTAAAAAGGAATCTTAACTTCACCTGAACACTGTAGGTAATGATGTCTCCAGTATATAGACCAAATATGCACTGACCCCTTCTCATGTGAGAGGCCCACTAGATTTTCACTGCTGTACATTAGTATATTCTTGGCCTGGAAGAGTGTGTAAATCCTCTTCTATTTTGTGTGATGGCTGAACACCTCTGTATGAGTGTTGCAAATCACTTCTGGATATACATGGAGTATTTAGGTTTAGGCTGTCAAAAAATGTGGTTACTTTATATGGTCTTTATCTGCTTTCAGAGACTAAACCATTCTACTTCCCAATATTAGTATCAGATTTCATCCATTTCTTTGATTTAATTAATCCAAGTAGGTTTAAGTAGAATAAGGTTCTTTTTGGTGAGGTGGATTTTTATAGTCCCTACACACTGCTGGTGCTCGGCATAAGCAGACTAAGCAATTGCTTAGGGCCCGAGCAGCTTAAGCCCCCTCCCCACAATTATTAGTATATGTAGTCGGGGGGGGGGGAAATATTCCTGTTTAAGGCCCTCAATTGGGTAGCATCGGCACTGCCTACACAAGTAACTGTGAGAGAAGTAAGGTCAAAGTCTCTAATTAAATATTTTAGTAAAGACTTAAGTTCAGAATAACTCTGCTAAACATTTAAAAAAAAAAAAAAGGATTCTATGCAGGGCCAAGAAAAGAGTTTTTTCTAGCAACATTTCCCAGTTCTGTTTCTCCAGCACATTTTATCTTTGAGGTCCCACATACTGAACAGATTAACCAAGTAAAAATATTGGTACAGCGGGCTATACCTTCTGTAGTGATGAGCATTCAAAAATTGCCCCATTTTTCAACAACCAAGTTTGTTTTTTAAATGTGCATTCTGCACTCACTGCACTATTTTGGAGATGTTTGTGTCATCTAGGACAAACAGCAATTACCAATCACCAACAGATGTTTGGTGCCCTGTACTAATCACTTCTTCCCTGACGTTCTGGTTCTGGTTCCTTAATCCCTTACTGGTGGTTCTCTCTGCAGTGGAATGCAGTCATGTTCGTGTAACATGTTAGCTTATCTCAGAGGATGTACTTGGTTTATTGGACAGAACTGAAAGTGCCTTTTGCCCATACCAACAGTCATGTGAGGAAACAGGGTAGCTCTTACCTGTAACTGTGTGCCAGTGTTCTGCCACAGTGCTAGTGTTTGAAGTCTATACTGGACTGTCAGGCCGATAAGTCTCTGCATAAGGAATGTAGCATCTGTTATGTAGCAGTTACTGTGAACAAACAAGTAAAAGCATCTGACTGGCCAGGAATACTCAGTCCACCCAGAGAGATTTGGAATTTATTCACGATGTAAACTGGTATGAGTCCAACAATTTTAAACCTTTTTTCTTGACCTCTTTTTTGCATTTTGTTTTAATATAGATTAATCCTGGAGTGTGTGAAATGTTCCACTCTGTGTCTAAAAAAAAGCAGTTTTTAGTCATAAGTATATTTTTCTAGTCCCATCATTTTCACCTTCCATCATTTTCACCTTTCCCTTTCAATGGGGGCGGCAATACAAACATTTTCTTTCAGGATTCAAGAAGCTATTTACATTGCCAAAAGCTACATCAAGTCAAATTGTGATGTGCCAAGCAGTTAACAGCGCCCTGGCTTACGTGACATAACATTATATCAGATTGTATCACATCATATAATGTCAAACATTTGAAAAAAAAATTAGATTACCTAGAGCAAATGCCAAACTGTTCCTGGTGTTCATGAGCTGGTGAATACCATGGTTCATTGATCATCCAAACTGCATTATGGTAATTCAGCTAGTCTAAAATTTATTCCAAAATGCACAGTAGCAGCAAGGATAGCGGAGCAGCTGTAACCTCTGTGTCTACTGAGGCAGATAACCAATTTAAGGAGCACATATTGACCCTTGTTTTAACCCAGTTGTGTTTTTGTACGTTTTAAAAAGACTTTTTATATGCTGTCTACCACAATGAATGATTACCTCTGTGGTTCTACCCTCACCTCATACTACCTTTGCCTTGTGAAGAATCATTAAGCTAGTTACCATTTTTGTATTGGCTCTGAGCTGGGTAGTCTCTTCTAAGGTGATGCTTCACTGTAGGTACAGTCTTTCTAATCAAAAGATTGTAGCCAATGGAAGTGATGTTTTGTTCCTCTATAGAAAGGAAATTCTAGCCAGTTCAGGCCCTAGTGGTAGGATGATATATTTTTACCTCTAACTCTGGTATTCTTGTCAACTGTTTGAAATGGGCCACCTTGATTGCATTGGCCTCATTAGCACTACAAAAGTGATTTTCCCCTCCCTGGGTATTCACCCCTTCTTGTCAACTGTTGAGAATAGGCCACTTCCACCTTAATTGAATTGGCTCGTTAGCACTGACCCCCCACTTGGTAAGGCAACTCCCATCTTTTCATGTGCTGTGTATTTACACCTGCCTACTCTATTTTCTACTCTATGCATCTGATGAAGTGGGTTTTAGCCAGGGGTGAAAGTAACTTAAAGGACTTACCAGTACGCCAGAGTCCTGAGCGGCGGGGGCTCAACCGGAAGAGGCATGGCCTTTAAATTCCCGGGCCCTTTAAATCGAGATTTAAAGGGCCCTGTGCTCCGGCTGTGGTAGCAGCGGCTGGGAGCTCCGGGCCCTTTAAATCACTGCCAGAGCCCCATGGTAGCGGTAACTGCAACGGCAGCCGGGAGCTCTGGGCCCTTTAAATCGCTGCCAGAGCCCCGCTGCCAGAGCCTTGGGCTAGTGGGGGCGGCCCGGGGCTCCGTTGGTGATTTAAAGGGCCAGGGGCTCTGGCCGCTGTCGGCAGCCCCGGGCCCTTTAAATCGCCGGCCTGGGGAAGCTGCCACCTGCCGGTACAGTTGGCGGTGTACCGACTCTTGCCGGTACGCCCTACCGGACCGGCTTACTTTCACCTCTAGTTTTAGCCCACAAAAGCTTATGCCCAAGTAAATTTGTTAGTCTCTAAGGTGCCACAAGGACTCCTTGTTGTTTTTTCTGCTATTGAAGTATCTTATCTGGCTTAAGTTAATGAGCTAGTTCAGCTGAGTAAGGACAGGGTTTAGGGCTTTACCTTTTCTGTTCTCCCTGATGTGTGGAAACTTACCACCAGATTGGCATCATTGTTCCATATTTCTTCATGAAATTGCTGTAGGTATTATAGTTATGTGCTGGATAATCCAAGCTAAAGTAGGCAATTGGTTTTGCGGGATGACTTTGACAGAATCTTCTGGTCTGTGAAGTGGCAGATTTGATAAAAGCTTGTTTTCATACTGAGACTTTTCCTGGTAATTTCCCGGCACCGGAAGCGTTAGGATGTCACGCACGGCCTGAGCTGCCTCTGGCGTTGAAGTCATGCGTACCTCCGGCGAGGCTTGCACGGACGGGACTGGACTACTCCGCTCAGCCCGAGTCGGAGGTCTCTGTCCCGGTGGGGATCGCGGGCTGCCCAGCTCGGGTCTGGCCTCACCCCTGTTCTCTCGGCGCCGCTGAGACTTCCCTTGCTTCTTAGCTGGGGAGTGGTGCCAGGACGTCGACGGCGCCTCGCTGCACACCGAGGGCGCGGTACCAGGTGCCGATTCAGAACGGCTCACCGGAGGTGCCTCACCACGTGCCGAAGATGCGGAGCCCGTCGTGGTGTCAGCTCGACACGCCGGTCCCGGGGCCAATGCCGACTCCATTAAGAGAGCTTGGAGTTGGATCTCACGCTCCTTTTTCGTCCGAGCCTTGAAGGAGCGGCAGATCTTGCACTTGTCACTAACTTAAAGCCTGGGCCATGGGGCATGCCCCGAGCCAGGCACTCACGAAAGAAAGTTCAGCAAGGAAAGTGCAGTGAAACTGGATACCACTAAGCTAGAAACGCTGCAGCTAATCTGAGCTGGAGCAAGTTCTGACTACCTTCACTGGCGGCAAGAAGGAACTGAGGGTGGGGGGAGCATGCAGCCCCCTTTATGACGCGATATACAGGCACCACTCCAGGGGTCGCAGCGGTGCTCCCCCACTGCGGATACTGCTAAGGGAAAAACTTCCGGTACCGGTGCACGTGACGAGCACACACACCTATAGTGGAAAACACCTGAGCAACACCTCTCGAAGAACGCCAGTTACGGAACAGGTAACTGTCCTTTTTCCTGGTAATTGTATTTTTTGTTTTAAGGAACTGTACCAGTTATTTTCACGCTCCTCCTTACTCCCTCAGGGGTTGTTTCTGTTCACAGTATAAGACGAATAACATCTTACACAACACATGCCAGAGACTCCAGCTTGTAGGGGCAGAAGCCACCAAAGCAGGGACTATTGTGCTGGGGATGGACCCTGAAAAAGTTTGAATGGAGGTACAGACCCCTTTGGAAATCTTGGACATAGTCTGTGGACCTCCAGGGGTCCCATGGACCACAGGTTGAAAACCACTACTCTAGGGGCCCCAGTGGTGCCTCCTCTTCTTCCTCAACCTCCCACCCCAATTCCCGCCTCTTTGCTATGTGGTCTTGGGGGAAAACTACACAGAGGAGCCCGACAGAGACTCCAGCTGGTAGAGGCAGAAGCAGCCAAAGCAGGGACCTTTGCTTTACGTAATGTGGGAACTTGAAAACTTTGTAGAACAATTGTGTGTGTTTATCCTGCCTTTGAGATTCCTGGTTTGCAAAGCAATAATTACTTAGTGATCATGGTTGCCTGTAAACCATCCTAACATCTGTTTAAAAAAAAAAAGCATAGCATTTTATATTTTTGACATTAACACCATTTTTACAAACATGATGCTGTTAATCATTAGCTGCTTTCAGTGCCCATTTTAACAGTACCATCTGTTAATTTAAAACTGTGGATTGATAACAGCATAGAGGAAGGATCTCATTTGACTTAAGTGAGAATCTGCCAGTAGTTGCCAGTAGATAGGTACTTTGCAGCTAGGCAAATTTTTCATGCTAGCGTTTTATATTACAGAGATAGAACAAGAATGAAATGGGTATTGCTTGTTAAACTTTATGCACTTGGAACAAGAACAATACACTAAAATATATAACATAATTACTGTAAGTTATTAAAAAGATTTGCATCCTATATTGTGGGTTTTTTTATATAAAAATACTTTATATATGTGATTACTTCCAATGTGGTGGTATATGTATGACGGATCTTTTGGAAATCCTCTTGGTTTTTTTTTTTTTTTTTTTTTTTGCTTAAATTTGGTGTCTGCTATAGGAAACTATACGATGTTCAGTTCTTCTTTAAATAACGTGGTCCCATTCTGATGACTGAAAATTTCACATATTTTTGTAGATGAAAGTTACAATGATTCTGTGGGTTCAATTTTATTTACAAGCTCTTAACTCTTCATATTCAAACTCTTAATTACCATATTACTGGGAAATAGGAATTACCGGTATATACTTAGCTTTTTCATATATTGGCAAACCGATTTAACCAATTAATTTCCACCAGTTTAAATGCTTATTCCACCAATTAATACTTGTGTTTTTCATCGACTAGTTTATTCTGTAGGATTTATTTGAACATACAGCTATGTAGTTTTATTAACTTGTACATTTGTTGTACTTTGTGCTAGATTGTGTAGAGATGTGTTGTTCCTGTAATTCATTTGTGCAGCTATGACTGAAGGTAATAGAAGTGGTATGTATGCTTTGAGAGGAAATTTTACCTTTCTGTTCTATATTGTTTGTGCTCTATCCTTTAAAACACTGTGTTAAACTCACTAAAGTCCGCCCACTTTAGTTTCATACTTGGGAAGGGGTCACATGTGAAAATTCTGAATTTGTTTGGGAGAAACTGTCTCTGTCGGTGACCAGCTTGACATTTGTTGCTGGTGTGCACTGAGAATCAGATGTATGAAATTGGTTCCTTAGTCTGAGAACTAGAATACAAAAATTATACCCTGTTTCATGTGTCTTTTAAAATTCCTTGAGTGACAAATGCTGGTTTAAATCCTGGTGGTGTGACCTTCCCTTTAAAATAAAACATAAAATAATAGTCTTAAGCTTGTATGTATAACTTCAGTCTAGAGTAGAATTTTTGATTGAGTGTTGAACCCCTAAAATAATGTTTAGTAGTGGAAAAGCTGGTAGAGCTGTGATGAATATTGCACAGCACTAGTAAAAGGGCCCAGAACAGCTACCATAAAATTCCTCTTAAAACCCTTTTGCTTGGCCTTTTCACAAAGTACTAGTGATTTTAGTTATTTTCTTTCTTTGTGCTAGCATTGAATTAGCACTTAATTTAATAATTTATTTTTTCAGTTTAATCCTAAAGGCACCTTTAGGTCTAAAATTAACAGAAATGCAGGTGTTAATTATACAGTAGAACCTCAGAGTTGTTAACACCAGAGTTACAAACTGACCAGTCAACCACAAACCTCATTTGGAATCAGAAGTAGGCAAACAGACAGCAGCAGAGGCACCCCCCACCCCAAAGGCAAGAAATACAGTACAGTAGTGTGTTAAAGGTAAACTACTAAAAAAAACGGTGGGGCGGGGGGGGGGGGGGGGGAAACAGATGTGCTTTCTTGGCTAGGAAGTGCCTTGAGGTAACCCCTCTTTGTTAGTGATTTTATTTCCTGAAGTTTCTTTACTACCTAGTGTTCCTCATCAACAAATATATTGCAAAAGACCATATTATAGTGCTTTTGCTTTTTTTCCACATCCAAGAAATGGAGGTAGAACAGAGAATTACATTAGGTGTTAGTTTGTGTGAGTATAGAATTCAGTGCTTTAAAGTATTAACATTTGATATGTGAAATATATAGGGTGCCTTTTTTGAGTGTTGACAATCAAAATTGACTGTAAATATGCCTCACGGGAAGCTTCTTCCCTATACCTAATTACTTTTGAATATTGTGTGAGGTTCCTTTTTGTGCACCTTTTATTAAATGGGCATACACTGTACATAACTCTCACTCACAACTTTCATTGATCTTTTTGGGAATCCTGTTTTGTGATGGAGAGAAGCATTACCCTTAATTGTATGTATTTGACACGATTACAATGCTCCCCAAATAAGCAGCAGTTAAGGAACAAACTGTAATTCTGCAGTCTTAAACAGGTTCTCTGTTACACATGAAAGTTCTGTGAAGTCAAAATTAAGTTATGATTAAGACTACATTTATGTCATGTAAGTCACGGAATCCATGACTTCCAGAGACCTCTGTGACATTCTCTGCTTCAGCCCCAGAGGCTGCAGGACTTGAGCTGGCAGCAGCGGGTTCCTGGCAGGATTCCAGCAATAGCAGGACAAGTGACGGGGGGCCCCCTGCAAAGTTCCAGTGACAGGTGACAGACTCCTGAGGGGGCCCTCCTCGAGGTTCCAACGACAGGCAACACCCTCGCGTGGTGGGAGGGGGTTGCCTTGGGAAAGCGGCTGGGGTGTCCCGTTTTCTCTTTGGGAAATATGGTCACCCTGCAGCTCCCAGCCACCATGGGCGTAGGGGGAACCCCACAGCTGCCAGCCACCACAGTGGTGGGAGCAACCACGGACCTGCAGACAGGTCATGGCTTCCATTAATTTTTGTTTATTGCCTGTGACCCGTCCATGACTTTTACTCAAAATAACCATGACAAAATCTTAGCTTTAGTTATGATTCATATCACTGGTTTTCTAAAACGGACTTAGAGGTTGCACAAGTCTTGCTTTTGGGTATCTAGAAGACCCACTGAAAATATTTATAATTTTTTTGCTTTAGTAGCATCTTAAGATACACCGCTACCTCGATATAATGCGACCTGATATAACACGGTAAAGCAGCGCTCCGGGGGGGCGGGGCTGCGCACTTCGGTGGATCAAAGCAAGTTCAATATAACCGGGGGAGGGATAGCTCAGTGGTTTGAGCATTGGCCTGCTAAACCCAGGGTTGTGAGTTCAGCCCTTGAGGGGGCCACTTAGGGATCTGGGGCATTTATATTTCCCTGCTTGGATAATATCCTGACTAAGGTGTCATTCATGGAGAAGACAGTCTTTATGTTTAGATAGCTGTGCAATCATTATCCTGGAATGAGCTACTTCCAGTATCGGCAGCCTGGGCTCCAGGCCCAGAGACATAAGAGATCAAAGGCTGTTTCTGAACCCGGTATGCCCGCCTAATGTTTTTTGTCGAAATAGCCATTTTACCCATCTGTTTTGAGTTTTTCTTGTTGCTCTTAAATTTTGTAAAGGCTAGTCCTAGCTGCAGAACTAGGAAGTAGAGAGACATTTTGTCTCCTCTTATTAGAATAGCTTTAGATTAGCTAAGGCTAAAATCTTAAAGGGATTTAAAAAAAACAATTTTTACTATTTTATATAACAGATAAAGGACTTTTTAAAAACAATTCAATCTCAGTATATTTTACATTGAAAATTCACCACTAGGGTTCACTTAAAGCTTTCAAACAAAGAATTTCAATAGAGAACTGTTGCAAGTGGATAAGATGGCGGGCTAAGTGTTGGACTTGCAAGAACTTGACATGCTATTTTAGTATTATTTTTGAAGGTAGAGAAATATAAATTACAGAACATGTGCTAGGTGACAACAGCTGCAAAGACCGTGAAGTCATGAAAAATGAATATACACAATTAGATTGATATCACTAGATATGTGTGATTAAACTTTAGCAATCAACATCAAAAGAGAGGTTTCAGAGTAGTAGCCATGTTAGTCTGTATCCGCAAAAAGAACAGGAGTACTTGTGGCACCTTAGAGACTAACAAATTTATTAGAGCATAAGCTTTCGTGGGCTACAGCCCACTTCTTCGGATGCATATAGAGTGAAAAACCATCAAAAGAGAGTTTGCATCCTTTTTCTTCATGGATGGTTTAAAATAAGTCTTGCGTAACCAGATCTTAATAAATTCCAAAAAGTAAAATTGTGTAGGTACAAATTCTATTAGGAGTAAAAAGAAAGTGAAAAATGACTTCTGAAATGTCTAAGCTATTAAAAAAATATGATTTTAAAATGCTTACACATGCTTGTAACAATGCATCATAAAAAAGGAGTTTTAAGAAAATGACTTTAGGGAATACAGTTAAAGTACACTAGTCATAACAAAGTTTAAACAAGTAGATGCCATGTTTCTTACTTTTTGAGCAGGGTGGATTTGATTTCAATTAAATTGATTTAAATCATGATTTTAATCACTAGTCAGGAAGACTCGATTTAATCATGGATTTCTACATAAAAGTGCATTCTTGTTGGTTGTTATAACCTTAATACATATTCTTCACAACTCAGAGATAGCTGTAGGTTTAATTTTTAGAAGGTACACTTTATACATTTTTAAACAGTGATTTATTTTGAAAACTTTTCAGATTAGTTTTACAGCTATATCAGAAAATGAATGATTGGTTATTTCAATTACCAAAGGTAAATGAAGCAGATATTTATGAAGTCATTGGGAGGTGAACTATCTCCAATTGAACAGGTTAATCATTAATATTTGGAGGATTTTCTTTCCGTGCTGTATTAGGAGAACTTCACCAGACAGACATTAAAATTTTTATTTAACTAAAACAACAACGTTATGTATTCTGGATTTTTTTCTTCAATAGCAAACATTTAATACTTTAACAAAACAAGCATATGAATTTTTGAATTTAGTTAAACATTCAAGTTTCTTAAAATCAGGTTTGTTTTTAACTAAAATATTTAAATGAAATAATTAAAAAAAATTAAATCTACTATGTCAGCCAGGTCCACACGAGAAACTTAAAATATTGGCTTCTACAGCTAACTCAGTCGTCTTCACCTTCATTTTCCTGTTTGTTCATAATCTGGAAAAGAAAAACAAACTTTCCTGCTTTTTCAGGTCCCAAATGATTTCTCAATTTGTAATGAATTAGTCCAAAGGAAGAAAATATTCTTTCTACACTGGCAGAAGAAGCTGCTGTTAAAAGTGAGATTATCACTTCAACAGTCTCTGAATCCAAGTGCTTAAGTGACTTCCACCAGTTCACTGGTGTGACTTTCTTTAAAACATCATCAGCAAACATATATTTCTTGAATGGTTCACCCTTAGGTCTGAAGTTTATTATAGTTGGCACTATGGAGCGATGATTGCTGGATGTCCATGTCATAACCAACTCCTCTTCTTCAGCAGTTAAGGTTTGACCCTGGTACCGAGTATTGAGAATATTCGCAAGAAAATGAGCTGGAGATACTGCTTGTCCCATTCGTTTTTTTTTAATGCTTGTAATTAAACCCGGTCATTGCATATTTCTATTTTTAAGATCTCACTCAGTTCCTTCCAAATTTCAACAATGTCAGCAATAAAACAGCTATTTCCCTGCATTTTGTTCAAGGCTACAGAAATAGGCTTCAGGGTACTCAGCATGTGTTCAACATTTGTCTTAAGCCCAATGTTGAGAACTTTGTCTGTGACAGTGCCATCTATTTTTTCACGGTTTTGTTCACAAACTGTCATCAGAATAGGCCAGTTCCTGATATAGTGCTCAAAACAGTCCACTACTGAGTTCCATCGCACGTCTTGTGGGAGAGTTAACTTGGTTCCTCCCACTTTTTTCAGAGCAGCTGCTGCAAAGTGATTGTTACGGAAGTATTTTGCAATTTCAACAATATTAGCCTTATTTCTGGAACACTGAAGTCTTTGGCTAAGAGGTGCATCAAATACTGCACTGCAGCCGTATGTTATTAGCTTGGGACTCTCTTCACTCCTAAATAATTTCTTCTCATCTTGGATACGTTTGCAGCATTGTCTGTGACCAAGCTGCATACTAGACATTTGAATTTTTTTTCAAGTTTGTTATAGCTTTTACTGCTACTTGTAAGTATTCTGCTGTGTGTGCATTTCCTGATGTATCAATTGTTTTTGTAAGCAAGACATTCCCTTCTTCTGTTGTCACACAAGCACATACAACAGGATGATTGTGGACATTGCTCCACCCATCAAGACTCAGGTTAACAATTTTACCGTCTAGACCTTTTGCACGCTGCTCAATTTCTTTTTCATGCACTTTATCCAGCAATTTGCCTGCAACATCTGCTCTGTTGGGTGGACTGTATCCTGGTCTTAATGACTGAACCATGTTAATGAAGTGTGGGTTCTCAATCATAGGGAAAAGAGAGTTTGTTGCATAAACAAAACGGGCAATTTTTACATCAACTACTTCTTTGTAATCTGCTGGTTCTTATCACAAACTTATCTATGGTTGTTTCTGGATGATGGAGATTTTTCCTTTTTTTACTACAGGTGATATACTGTTGCTATGTGACATACATGATGTGACTGATACACTATCATTGACAGATAACTCAAACTATAGAAAATGATAGCGATCTTGAAGGTGGAAAGTCTTCAGAATCCTGTATATTGAAGATGGAGTCTCCTAAACAAAATAAGTCAGTGCAGTTATTTAATTATCATTACCATACTGCTCACTTAGTATTACTCATTGCATTCACTGACACTGAGTACTACTTTAAAGGTGAAATTGTAAAAGAAAGATCTGCCTATTTCAGCTATTTGTTTTTTTATCACAACTGCATCTAAAATGATAGTACTGTAGAGTAACAACTATATTTTTTGCTCAAACATGAGAACTCAAGAGTAGTCCAGAAGGAAGACAGGTAGTCCTTAAGAAAGAAGTATGAAATAAAAAAGTTTACCAACCTGAAGATCCTGCATGTTCAGACATGTTCCTTTCATCATCTTCAGCACAGCTTCCTCCTGAGAAGGAGCACTTCTCGTGATGTTGTTTCATTTGGGCAACCAGGGCTTGCATTTCTTTGTTGCACTGTTTGCATTTTGCACGCATGCCTGTCTTACACAAAGGTAGAGGAACTTCATTAAAATATTCCCAAACTAGGTCTCTTTTACAGCCTGATGCCATTATAGGTTTTCCCTTCTAGTGAGAGAATGGTATGGAAGATCTCAAATCAATAAAGGCTACACTCAGAAAGACCTCAAGACTTCTGGAATATGCTGCTCAAACAGTTTCGCTTTTGTTTCTACTGCCTGTCCCTCCCTTCTCACATTCATCTCCAGACTTCTTCTCCATGTCCAGATCTATTCCGCCTCCATCAATCTTCTATTCATTGAACTTTTTGAAACTTTGTACTTTTAGAGAGAGATAAAGGATTGACTTTGTGTACACAAATTTGTAGAGGGACAATAGGGTTGAGGTCTGTTATTTCTCAGATCTATATATTTATTTATTTATTTAAAAACACTTTTGCTGTTAACAAGCATGTTATCTCTGGAGACACAAATCCAAAGTTTGAGAAATGCAAAACTAAGCATCTCTGATGGTATCTTCTAGACTGAGCACTGAGTCCCATTGGGTAGTTAGAAAGATCAACCTAAGTAATCTATACAGAAGCTCCTGGATCCCCATAAGATTGGGTCCCTAATCCATGAACTATTGGAATTCATTTACAAAACTTTTCTTAAACATTACATGAATATATTGTCTCATACTATAGAATTAGAATTTATAATCCCTATTCCATGATGAGATAACTTTGAGCTATTATGTATCTTAATTAAAACTATCTTTAGGTAGGTTTTTTCCTCAAAAAGCATTTTATCAAAAAAATACGATTTTTAAAAAAAAAATTTAAATAATTGATTTTTATCCACTGTGCTTTTGAGAGAATGCTTATATCGGTTAAATGTGTTTTTAAAATATTTGTAAGGATGTTTCCGTACATTGGCCCATGCTCTGCCTGTGGAGAGACCTGTGCTCACACTGAGAAGGCCAGTGAAATCAGTTGGATTCCATGCAGATAGATCAGCTTGTAGGGAAAGGGTCTATAACAGCGGTTCTCAAACTGTGGTCCAAAGCGCTTTACAATAGTTATCTAATGGTACAAACAATATTTGGAAAGATTAAGTGGTCCGCCGAGACCCTCAGCAATTTTCAAGTGGTCCACGAAGAGAAAAGTTTGAGAACCACTGGTCTAGAATTCACTTATTGCTGTGATAGCTGTCTTGTGTGACATTAGCAAAATTAAGTCACCATATCTGTTATTAATTTAAGATTGTAGAGGTAGAAGAATGCCTTATCCTCCAAATGTCTTAATTGTTTTGAGACAGAAATACTTAGTCTTAGATGTGCTGGTTCTCCCCTGCCACTGAAGTCCAAAAGTGGTGGTGAAGGAAGGACTAAGCATCGGGGGGAGGGATAGCTCAGTGGTTTGAGCACTGGCGTGCTAATCCCAGGGTTGTGAGTTCAATCCTTGAGGGGGCCACTTAGGGATCTGGGGCAAAATCAGTACTTGGTCCTGCTAGTGAAGGCAGGGGGCTGGACTCGATGACCTTTTGGGGTCCCTTCCAATTCTATGAGATAGGTGTATCTCCATATATTTAAAAAAAAAAATTAATCTTTCAGGGTTCCCAGGTAACTAGGTTCTTCGCTAGTGTATCCTTGATGCATGCAGCAGTTAGTTCCTCCCCATTTGTATGCTGTGAAGCAGACAGCATACAACAGCAGTCATGTTATAATTGATAGTCACATTGCAGCTTCCTGTTAAACTGCACCTCCCCTTTCCTGAGATCACTCCAGTTTGCACCAGTTTCTGACCTCCTCTACCTTCCTGGGGTCACTCTCAGTTGAGGTGCAGAGGTCTTATTCCCTACCCTGGCCTCAAGTTTTAAATTGTCCAGAATGGGGGTGAAGTCAGAGTAAGTAGGCAATGTGGCAGAAAATATCCACCCACTTCACCATTGTGGTTGTCCCCATCCCCACCAGCACCACGCCCGGGGCTTTTGAAGGACTTACCATTAAACTTTTGAGACTTCTTTTCCATGATTCTGAAAGATGGTTTTTCCAGATCCAGAAGAGTAAAGCTGTTGTCTTATAGGGTTATATGTCCAAGTGGGAGAAGAACCAAAGCAACTTTGGTCAGATGTTTTTCCAGTGCTGAGATTTATGAGTGGCTGCTAATCATATGCTGTGCCTGTGGTCTTCTAGCAGTTAAATTGCAAACATCAAAGACAGAAGATTCAGTTTCTTATCCTTGCCTCTTCTTTTTCTCTTCCTCTTTATGTACATTTGACTTTGTTAAAGAAGAAAGAGGGACATATTCTAACAACAATACCTATGAGCTACCATATAAAATTGACTTTCCCCCAACAAAGATATTTAGAACCATTTGGGGGACTGCTTCAAACAAGTTGCTTCCATTGAAGAGACTTGCTATGGATTCCAGACAAAAACAAGTATTAAACCTTTCTTTTCTTTCTTTGTGGTTATAAAATAGGTGAAACTATGCACCTGGTAACAGACTGGAACCCAGTGCCAGATTAAGGTATAAGCTAACTAAGCTACAGTTTAGGGCCTCGCAATATGAAGGGCCTCTAAAAAAGACAAAACTGACTCCATTTAAAATTTTATCAAAATCGGTTGATAAATAAAGGAGATATGGGAAAAAGAAGATTCTCTCTAAATATAGACATTTTCATTCAAATCTGATAAAAATGTACACATCTGGCTACACAAATACTCTTACCCTTCACTAATTGTTCATTATTGACAGGCAGTTATAATTTTTATTGAGAAAAATGATAATTGCACTTCTAAAATTAGTATTTCTATAAGTCTGCTATGAGTCTCCTAAGGTAGCATTTTGTTGGCCTGCTGCTACTGGTAAAATTCTGACGGTGCCTTCATAATTTATTTAAATAGATAAATAATCTCACTGCTGATAAAATTGGGAAAAATGTGAGTTCGGAGACAACAGTGTTGTGAAGCAATCCTGCCAAGCTCATACTCGTATGTTAGTGTGTTCTCTTCTTTTGATTTGTACATACGTACAATTGTGTATCGTAGTGTGTGTGCACATCGTTTTCTGCTTCATGCGCTATCCATGCTTCACATGTTTGAGTATGCAGGTGATCATTTTATGGACTTGGGTCGAGTGGATCTTGAGGAGGATAAATTTGTGTTGGCTTCCCTCTGTCAGTTTTGGGAATCTTCAGAGTAAATATCATTGTGTGTTGATAGGATAAATAGAGGGTTTTGAGAGAAGTGAAGGAAGATATACATATATATCAAAATATTCTGAGTACATAGGAAGTTATTTCAAACTATGTGCATATATGATTTATATTTGCTTGAGTATAGGCTATTTTTTCTCACTTTTTCAATGCCTGTCTAGAGATTACCAGTCTTTTTTCTGTTCTTTCTTTCTCTTTTTCGCATATAGCTTGTTGTTACTCTGTGTGTCAGAGGTAAAAGTTTATTTGAGATTAATTAGTAATCCTGGGGGAGAAAGGGGATAGAGAAGCAAACACGAAGAGAGATGTCAGCCTCAAAAAAAGACTGGGATATTCTGATCGGCGGGTTTGGAGCGCGCAAAATAATATTTTATTATAGGTAGTATGCTGTGTAAAAATTCTTATGTAGACTTATAAATCACCTATCATATGCACAATACATTGTATTTTTATAGTATGGCAAACGAAAAATCCCAACAATTCACTGTTTCATAGGGAAAATTAAAATCGGAATAAACATTTGTAAATATACCATATATACTCGATCATAAGCTGGTTTGTTTATAAGCTGATCCCCCCCCCCCCCCCCCCCCCCGCAAGATGCATAAGTAAAAATGGGAAATTTTTATAACAAGTTCATAAGCCGACCCTATAATTCAGGGGTCAGCAAACTTTTGCTCCCAGGCCATCAGAATAAGCCGCTGGGGGGCCGAGATGGTTTGTCTACCTCGAGCATCCGCAAGCACAGAGGTAAACCTAAGTAAACAAAGTGTTCCGGTGCACCAGCTGCTTACCCTGACGGGCCGGGACAGCAACTGGTGGGGACATTTTTTGGGGGGGAGAAGCTGGGAGTCGGGAGTAACCCCTGTGACCACCCCCACATGACCCGGCCCCTAGCCCGGGGACCCCCACACTCTCCCCATCCTATCCCTTCCAACCTTATCTGGGGAGGGCCAGGGGAGGATGTCTCTGGCCTGGCTGGAGCTGCTCCGGCATGCTGGGCAGCACGGCTGCAGCATGTTCCAGTGGGCTGGGCCGGGCGGCACAGCCGTAGCATGCTCTGGCGGGCCGGGCAGCGCAGCCACAGCCTGCTCTGGGGGGCAGGGCTGAGTGGCAAGGCTGCAGCCTGCCAGGCCCGGAGCTGCAGCTGCTTCGGAGGCTGGGGGGAGAGCAGTGTGGCCAGAAGCGGAGAGACTCTGGCTCCGCCTCTTCCCTTCTGGCTCTGCTGGCTGTGCTGCCTCTCCTTGCTCCCTCTGTTGGGGGGAGGGGCTGTGTCCCACCTCTCCCTCTCTATACCTGTTCATAAGCCGGCCCCCTTCTCTGGTGGTTCCCTTTTTTACTAAAAAAATTCAGCTTAAGAACGAGTGTATACAGTATTTTATATATAGTCTGGGTAATCTTTGTATTTCCCTAACAAAATTAATCAAAGGTTTTTCATTTGTTCATATGAAAAGAAGAATAATTTTCCTTATTCATTGTGTAAAAAAAATTATATATCCTCTTTTGTTTTCCTGTGAGAACATAGAAAAAATAGCACTGTCACAGAAATATCCTGGTACATTAACACAGGTTTTTGACACACACACACAATATATGTATGTATTGTGTATGTATGTATGTATGTATATGTATATATATAAAATATTGTGTAGATATATAAATCTCAATATTTATAATATAAAATTAATTTTTACTGGTTTCAATAAAAACTTTCCGCTACTAATTTTAGTACCAATATTAGTACCAATAATTCAGCATAACCTTCTATAAAAACAAAACAAATCAATTTATTGGAAAAATACAACCCTCATACAATTTTTTGAGGGCCTGCTTATTAGTTGAGCTTTAAGCTTGTGGTTAGGCATCCTATATCTTCTATTGCCATCTTATATCTGTGACGTTTCATTCCATATGATTTTATGAAAATATGCTTCTTAAGCTGTTTTCAGTTAAGTATGCATTTTTGGGGGGACATGGTTCAGGCCCTGGGTCTGCGTTGGAGCAGACTGGCATGTCCGGCTGAACAAGGCAGGGTTCTGAAGTCCCAAGCTGCCAGAGAAAACGGGCTCAGTGGTAGTCTCAGCACATCAGGTGGCAGTCCCAAGGGAGTCTCTGTGACCCAACCCGTCACAATATCCTCTAAGAGTCTCATTGCGTATTTAGACAAGGGATTCCACAATTAGATGCCCCAACAGAAAAGAAAAATTCCCCGAGAACTCTTCTAGTAAATTGTATTATTTACTGTATTTTTTTAATTTGTATTTTTTATATTGTTTACTTCTGCTTTACTTACATATGCAATTAGTTCAAAGAATTTGTCTAAAATTTATTTCTGTCATGATGTCATTGTTACAGAGAGGGCTGCTGAAAGTGAAGATGATTATACAGCTTCCCCTTTGTATACACCTCTACCTCAATATAACGCTGTCCTCGGGATCCAAAAAATCTTACTGCATTATAGGTGAAACCGCATTATATCAAACTCGCTTTGATCCACCGGAGTGCACAGCTCTGCCCCCCTGGGGTGCTGCTTTACCACCTTATATCCGAATTCGTGTTATATCGGGGTCGAGGTGAATATGCTAATATATAAAGCTTTCGTGTTTATATATTTATATATTCGTTTATATATTTGTGATCTATTTAATATCCTTTCTGTGAAAATAATAAATTCATTTTTTATGGTATGGGGCCTCTTACACTTGACATAGCTTAGGGCCGCAGAACGTCATAATCCAGCCCTGCTGGAACCTAAATTATTGTTAAATGGTGTGGCAATATTAATAGTAATGTGTTGGGTAACTTAAAATTGTAAGGTTTCAGAGTAGCAGCCGTGTTAGTCTGTATCCGCAAAAAGAACAG
>NW_020664409.1:9085402-9118069 GCF_002925995.2 Terrapene triunguis
CAGAGTAGCAGCCGTGTTAGTCTGTATCCGCAAAAAGAACAGGAGTACTTGTGGCACCTTAGAGAAGTGAAGGAAGATATACATATATATCAAAATATTCTGAGTACATAGCACCTACAAGATCTCTATCAAGCATTCTTAAAACTACAATACCCACCTGCAGAAGTGAAAAAACAGATTGACAGAGCCAGACGAGTACCCAGAAATCACCTCCTACAAGACAGGCCCAACGAAGAAAATAACAGAACACCACTAGCTGTCACCTTCAGCCCCCCAACTAAAACCTCTCCAGCGCATCATCAAAGATCTACAACCTATCCTGAAAGATGATCCCTCACTCTCACAGATCTTGGGAGACAGACCTTCCCTCGCTTACAGACAACCCCCCAACCTAAAGCAAATATTCACCAGCAACCATACATCACTGAACAAAAAACACTGACATCATCATAGGACCTAATCACATCAGCCATACCATCAGGGGCTCGTTCACCTGCACATCTACCAATGTGATATATACCATCATGTGCCAGCAATGCCCCTCTGCCATGTACATTGGCCAAATAGGACAGTCTCTACGCAAAAGAATTAATGGACACAAATCTGACATCAGGAATCATAATACTCAAAAACCAGTGGGAGAACACTTTAATCTGTCTGGTCATTCAATGACAGACCTGCGGGTGGCTATTTTACAACAGAAAAACTTCAAAAACAGACTCCAACGAGAGACTGCTGAGCTGGAATTGATATGCAAACTAGATACAATCAATTTAGGATTGAATAAGGACTGGGAATGGCTGAGCCATTACAAACATTGAATCTATCTCCCCTTGTAAGTATTCTCACACTTCTTATCAAACTGTCTGTACTGGGCTATCTTGATTATCACTTCAAAAGTTTTTTTTTCTCTCCTGCTGACAACAGTTCATCTTAATTAATTAGCCTCTTAGAGATGGTTGAGCAACTCCCATCTTTTCATGTTCTCTGTATGTATATATATCTCCTCACTATATGTTCCATTCTATGCATCCGATGAAGTGGGCTGTAGCCCACAAAAGCTTATGCTCAAATACATTTGTTAGTCTCTAAGGTGCTCGGCACTCGCTGCTGGTTTCCCCAGGGAGTTCAGTCTGCTATTGATTGGAGCCTAGGAGGTTTTCTGGTACTGCGAAGTTCCCAATGGTTTAGTAAAACCTGAGATGGTCCCAATCAAACCTTAACAGTTGGCCACTATTAGCACTTACTGAAAGTGTTAAACATAGTCAGTTTGTCCTGTAAAAGCTTGTCAGTTTGGAGTATTATATTGAGAGAACTCCTCTGAAAACATTGTCTGCTTGGCTTTGTCTCTGCTGAGCTGCTGAGGATCCCCATAGTTCTACAGACAAAGGCTCTGGAAATATCTCCCACTCCGAGCATTTAAAAAAAAGCATTAGAAATTTGGTGTGTGAGAGTGGTGAGGGAGGCTGTAGTGCATATCTCTGTATTTACATACCAACTACCAAGATTTCTGGTGTTAGGGATACTGTTGTTTGTAGATAACAGTAGCATACTGTTCTTTTCCTCCTGTCTTCCTGCCTCCTCATGTTTCCAATCTGCTGTGCAAAGTAAGATGTTTGGGTTCCAGTCAGATTACTGTAATTTGGGTAACATGTTGAGGGATGGATTTACAGGATCTGGTGGCTGCAAGGGGACTCGCAAGCTTTTTTTCCGGTGGATGAATTGAGTTTTGAGTATTATGCAGTGGAATTAGTGTGAAAAGATTTGGTAGCTGGGAGGAGAGGCAGATTAGGTTGTGCTGCTTGTTACTGTTTGAATAGCTGAACATTTCTTCTTCATGCACTGGATAAGCTCCATTTTTCTCCACCTCTGGCCTTGCACCTTAACTCTTCCCTTTCCCATGAATTGACTGTCACCTCTCCTGACCTCAATAAATAGACATGGAGACTGAGCAACTTTTGCCCTAGAGGGTTGAAGACCAGACATAACTAAAGCTTTTTGGTGGGGTGTTGCTTCTCATACGGTATTTATTATGAGCATAAATAGTAAACTTTAATTTCCGGTGCTCTCATTCTGTAACTTTCACAAGCACTAAATTCGCTTAATACTCCAGTTGCGGGGTAGGAATTAACCACTGCCAAGCTTCTTGTGACTGTTGGGTATGGTACCTTAATCTTGTATCTCTGGCTTTGCAGAAGATTGATATAGTAACAAATGGATAAAGTATGAAAGCAGTTTTGTGAAAGTCAATAAATAGCTGGAAGCTACAATTTAATAAGTATTTGGATATATCTGGGTCAGATAGCTTCTATATATTTTAGCTATCTTAAAAGTGATAAATGGAATTTAAATTCAGAGTCCTGGGGCATTAGATATCAGGAGAAATAAGTGGAAGCAAGGCACATTTCTGTGGTGGTGAAGGATAGTTGTGCCATCAATTTGGGGAAATAAGTGACCTTGTTATACTAGAAGAGTGGGGCAAAATTCAAATGGGCCTTCTACACATGACATAGGGTACTGTGGTTAGAGAAGGCTGTTGGCATGTCAATCAAAATGAAACAATTGGAAGCTGACAGCAGTGTTTGAAGATTTCAAGAAACTGCAGCCTGGGAGTTCATGATTACTTTTATTTTTAATTTTTAAAGCTGCAGTGGGAGCATAGTACAAAGTGAGAGTGCTGTTTCCCCTCAAGTATATTTTGGTTATTTTCTACATAAAAGGTTGGTGGTTACTGTATACTGTGTGGAATTCAATCCATCTGAAGCCCAACAAATGTCACCCATGAAGAAATTCCTGTGCTGAACAAAACGCTATTCAGAACTTCATTTATTTAAGAAAAGTCACTACTCCTTCTCTAGAACTATCTGTTTGGTTTTTCAAAATCATAGTCTGTTCTTTCCTCTCTTTCAACTTAAACTTTCAGTCTGGAAAAGAGAGGACAATGTTTGATGCTGCCACACAAGGATGAACCTTATGCCCTTTGGATTCCTCTGTCCTCTTATGTAATGATGTGTGATGGAAAGAATTCTTTCTTGCTAACTGCAGAGATTAGTTTGTACCCAAAAGCATGAGCGATAATATAATTAACTAATATTTACTTTAAATAATCCTGGTTTAAGCAAGGGTCACTGTGACAAAGGACCTTTGAAAGTTAGTAGGCCTAAAAGGTGTGAAAGCTTTGGGTACTGTTTGAGGGACTGGCTAGCTTAGTTAATTGGCAATATGAGAAAAAACCTAGATCATCAGTTCTTCAAGCAATTGTGCATGTGGATTCTGCTCTCTTGGTGCTCATGTATCCTGTACATGCAAGATTGGATTTTTGTGTCTATCAGTGTCCGTGGGGCAATGCCTGTACTCTTAAATGCCCTCATGCCTGCCCCTTCCCCTTCACAACCAAAAGCATAAATTGTGGAGGGAATACAACTGCCTGTCAGTTCCATCTTAATGGTTTGGCAGCAAGAAGGAACCTCTACAGTGTCTGCATACTGCATACACTATAATTTGTTTTAGTCTTGTATATATTAGTTTGATAGTATAATTAGTGAAAGTGTAGTTAATGTCATTTTTCTTTTTGTGCCCTCTGGCCAAAAACAAAAACGTAAGTTTCACTTAAACTAGACCCTACCTCCCTTGAACAGAGGTACTAGAATGAAGGCAGAAGTTAAATCACTGGAATTTAAAATTTGTCACTTGTTTGATGCTTTGGATCCCATCAACGATGGGTATCTTTTATGCCTGCTGTGTCTTGGAGAAGGACATTTCCCAGGACAGTTGTTTTGCTTGTTCCTTTGGAGAAAGAGCAACCCAGGAAGTGAGACTAAAACTCTTTGTTAGAGAAGTTGATGCAGTCTTCCTCAAACTCCAAGAAGAGAGCTACACCAAAGACTTAGCATTGTGTCAGTCGTTCTCGAGCAGTGTCCCAGTGAGCTGAGATACTGCTTCGAGCTCCCAGGTCACATCCTCTCATAAGCTCCATTTGTCCACCACTATATCGATGTCTATGCCTGATGGTCAGAAAGGAGCACCGTTCCAAGTGTGAGCCCAGGTGCAGGTCTCTATCCCCAGCACCTAGTAAGAGACTGAAGAGTCATCAGTCACATGGCTTGTCTCAGGCCCATACATCAAAGTGCCACAAGGCTTAGAGAGTACATTCTGGTGCCCCTGTACTTGACTTCCAAGGCAGCATGTGGTACCTTCTAAATTTAGAGGACTGCACACCTTCCATGCTGATCCCAACACAGAGTCCCTCAGTTAGTGTAGTGGTACCAACTACCTCTGTGGTACCCATTGCCTCGGTACCAACTGTCTTAGTACCAAAACCTTATATGCTCCCAAGTGACTTATATGTGGGCCCAGTTCAAAGTCACCTGTGCTTGAAAGACTCAGAGAGGTGATTGGAAAACCCCAAACTGTCAAATTTCTGGTGCCTCAGACTAGAGAGATGTCCTCTATATCGACTGAACGTAAATACACACTGGGTATACTGGACACGACATTCCTCCCCCTCCCACCCCCCCCCACCCCTCCCCCCGGATTATTCAGGATCACCTCAAGAATGTTGGTGGTCTTTGTTGGGATAACCTACATCTCCACAGGGCAGGGGGCCTGTCACCTGAGCCCTGCCACCCAGGGATTAAGCTGAAGCCTGAGGCCCTATCCCCTACCACTGCTGGGGGGTGGGGAGATCAGATGTTGGAATCAGAGCTGTGGACGAAGCCATAAACGGGTGACAGCTGTAAAGGGGGAGCAGTGAGCTAGAAGTGGGACCAAGAGTGGGTGGGGAGATCCATAAATGGGGGACAGAGAGGGCTGGAGCATGACACAGCAAAGCAGGGTAATTTGAAGAGCCTCAACAGGGCAAGAAAATTAGAAATGAGCAGGACAACTGGAGAAACTTGGGAGAGTGATGGGGCAAGTAAGAAGAAGAGAAGGGGAGACTTGGGGTGCCCCTGGGAAAGAGAGGTAACTACCCCAGAAATTGCCACAGGAGAGTCTCCTCCTGAAATGTGGAAACTTAAAAATATGCCTATTTTCCAGCAGGCCCTAGTTATGCAGTTTTGTATAAAGAGTTATAGAAATGTTATGCAGATTTGACTTCAGGATTTTTGGGTGCACAGTGTAGGCAAATCTAGGGGTGAGTCCTCTGCAGAGAGGAGGTAGGGACTGAAGAGGTGAAGCAGAGCTGTTTCTTCTCAGTGACAGGCCTATACTGGTCCTTGCTTCTAGATTCTTTATAGTTATATTCATGTTTTGTTTTGGTGGTCTTTTTTAAAATACCCTCTTATATTGTGCCTGTTTGCCTCTGTAGGACCAAGCAATTGATTTGGTATCTGCAGCTTTATTTTCATATGATACTGTGTAACTGCAGGCTACTTAAGATAGTTGTGCTGATTTATAGTTTATAAAGGAACAATAATATAAACAAATGTTAGAAAAAAATTGTAATTATTTTTGTGGTGTTTGTTGGTATATTGATGATTCAGATTTTTACCATGTTACCCTTTTTGTATTGCATAATCCTGTCAATTTGTTTTCCAGAATGTCCCAATTAAATTAGATGTATTCAGAGGTTTCCATGACCTTTAGTATTCTTTGTACTCCGTTGTTTTGCAAAGTGTGTGATAGATTTTGCGGTTTACTTCCAATGTAGCTTTTCTTTCATGGAAAAGATGTCACAATGCAAAAAAAAAAAAAAAAAAAAAAAAATATCTGTGGTTTTTAGTTATGTTTTTGAGCTTAAAAATAATGCTCATTTGACATTGTTGGTGGGGTTATTTGTTACTATTAGAACATAAAGAAGGTTGGTTTTAGGTAGCTGATTACCTACATCTGGTCAGCAGTGAAATATTGATGAGCTGAATTTATTTAAAAAAAAAAAAAAATTAAAATATGGAAAGGTTTGAATTCCTCCTCCCCCCATCTTAGAGAAAGTAACTTTTAAAGCAGCACTTTGTTGGAGACATGACAAGTCAAGTAAGTCTGCTCAACCCTCCAAAAAAATCTATGATAGATCAACATCAGACTTGAGTGTCTTGAAACAAATCAGCAAGAAAGCATGGAATGAAAAGCCAAAGAAAGTTCCAGTTCTTTCAGTGATTACCATATGTATGTCACTCTGGATGCACATGTGCACTTTGTACTCAAGATTGGAATTTTTGGGTCAGCAACTGGGGCTGTGCCTTGAGTATCCTAACCCCACCTCTACAGTGCATTAAGGGCAGAGCAGGGCCAACCATCCATCGCTGCAAGATGGAACTGTGAGCAGTGTCTCTATCTCTTGCCCACTTGTGATCCTAAAACAAATTTTTTTGTACATGGTTATCCCATTAGTGTAGTTTTAGTTGTAGTTACTTAATGTAGTGAAGGTTTTTACATTAAGTTTCAGTTTGGGTAATTATCTGGGTTTTTTTCAACCCTTGTGTCTAAACAAAAATCTCTAGGGTTAACTATCACCCCTCATATGAGATGGCTCTGTCCCTCAATGATACTCATATAAGATATCTGTTTTGCATTGCTGAGGAATGTTCAATTTGCTTTTTGTTTTCTAAACAAACTTAAAAAGTGAGAAGCTCATTTGAAACTTTTTCCGGAGGAAATCTGAGACTTGCTTCTGATATCTGTATAAATAAGACCCTCCCAGATCTGAGCAGTCCTCCTTCAGAAATGCCTCAGTAAACACTAGCTTAGTGGTCAGTTCCTGGGCTCCTGCTTCCACAAAGTATTCCTCAGCTGTTCCTGCTCCCAAGTCCTCATTGGCTGCCAGGGTAGGACATAGCACTGCTCTTTGAAAGAGTATAAATGTAGATCACTGTCTGAGGGACTTACCAACAAAAAGTGGTAAAGATCAACCAAGGATAGCACAAGGCCTGAGTTAGGTCTCTGGTGACACTCTGCGGTCCCTCATTTCACTCTGCGGTACTGGCTAAGTGTCAGCCTCACGCTGCCTCCAGTGTGAAGACTATAGGACTACATCCAGGGCTCTTGGTACCAGTGCCAGGGTTTTCTGTACTGGTACCAACTTTTCTATATCAACGTTGTCTTCAAAATCTACTTCAGTGCCAATGATTTCTAACTTGTTGATCTGGGTAATGACATTTTAATCAATGTGATCCATGCTACTGGAAAATCTAGCAGTATCCTCCTTCCCAGAGTCGCTGCTATTCTCTGTTGTGAAGATACTCTGTTGGCACTGACCACCAATATCTTCATGGTACCGGGTATGTCTGCACTAAAGGCAAGGGATCTCCCTATATACTGCCCTGAGACTGCAGCAAAGTCTGCTCCTCCTCTGGAAGAGGAATATTTCTTCTAATCTTTTGCTTTAGATAATAATGGGGAGGGATCACCAATGTGTATCCTGAAACCCCATTCATACGTCCACTTTGCCTCAGATAGGGATCCTAGGGTTTCAAAGCTAACACAATAAGCACAGTGAATATAAGGAAGGACCTCCTACCTGGTATCCCTCACTGGGGCCATATCTCACTTCACTTATGGTTCACACTATTGGGGATGCTAGGACTGTGGGTGCACAACATGCCAGAAAACTCACCTCCTTTGTTCTGTCAAGTGTCAGATCACCCTCCCAAGTAAGATTCCTAAGAATTCACCACACTTAGCTGCCATTTCTTCATCATCACCTGAAGGTAGCAGTGATCCCATCTACACCATCTCATCGCAGCTATTACAAGGCCTTTCAGGACTTTCATCTGAGGATGGCAGAAATGGCAGTGGAGGTAGTGTAAGAAAAATCACACAATCTGAGACCGGTAGGCCACATGGCCTCTTACACATTCACAACTCAACATGACAAACTTCCCCTTTGTTGTATACAAAAGTGGTTGAAGTCGATCTACTGCCCAAGGAAGCACCACATAGACATGACAGCCTAAATTCTTCTAGAATTCCTACTGTCCATAAATTTATGGAAGAATCCCAATCAGGTGTGCTAGGGTTCTCCATTTTCTCTACCTCTACCCATGAAAACATTAGAAGAGATGTGTCCAGCCTCAGATGGGGAACATGTTTGGACCAACACCACAATCAGGGCTTGTCCACCTTCATATCAGTGTCTTAGAATGCAGGTGATTCATTTGGCTGGTGTACCCTTTTTTTGCCCTGTGATTGAAGGCAAAACAGTTTAGATAAAACATCACACTGGTGTTGTCTGTACTATGTGAACAGGCAAGGAAGATCCTGGTCTTCCCTTTCTGCAAGGAAGCTGTCCAACTACGGAATTGGTCCATCCATCACCAAATTTATACTCTGTTCTACACGTCTGGGTCTGGAAAACACTGTAGCAGATAACTCATGTAACTATGTTTATCATTCCAAATGTATTTCACAAGTGAGGTCACCCATACATAGACTTGCTTGCCATTGAGAAGAAGAGAAAGTGTCTTTCCTTTTACTCCACAGAGTGTTGGAGCCCTGGTTCTCAGACAGACACATTCTTCATCCCTTGGTCTCCTGCGTGGTTGTATGCTTACTCTCTGAAACTTCAAAACTCAAGAGTTTTGAAGGGGATCAGATAAGAGTCTGCAGAAATTATTTGTTTACCACCAGCTGGGCCTAGGCATTACTGGTACCCGGAGCTCCATGAAACTCTTGATTCAACCTCCAATAACATTACTTCTTGAGTCCCAATATAGTTTCCTAGCACAAAAGGACAAGTCTCCATCCAGACTCAGCCTCTTGTTATCTCAGAGCCTGGATGCTGGTTGGTTAACATAGAACTTGTTCAATAGATATGCAGAACATTCTGATACAAAGTAGAAAGGATTCTACCAGAACAGCTGGTGCAGCCAAGTGGAAAAGATTTTCTGTTTAGGCAAAACAATGTAACCTCTCTCCCATACAGTCTGTAACCTTTCCCTCATAGAGTCTCATATTTTGGAGTATCTTGTCATTAAAAGTCACAGTACTTTCTATAAGCTCTATTAGAGTTCACCCAAGCAGCTCTATCAGCACACCATCCACCCATATAGGGTCACACTATATTTTCACACCCTACAGTGACTAAATTCCTTGAAGGCCTAATGTATGCTTCCACCGTTACGGGAACAACCTCTGTCCTGGGATCCAACATCATTCTAGTTGTATTGATGGCCCTTCCCCTTTGAGCCTACAGGCTAATTGCCAGCTAGGAAGATATTATTTATAAATATAATTTCTGAAAGTTTATTTTTTCAAGTAAATTTCAAGAGCTGTTCAGGAACTTGACACAGGGTGTGCACATAATTAATTTCTTCAATATGTATGTGCAATACGATGGAGGGGTGAGGGGAAAATACAAGAGCAAAAGTATCTCTAAACTAGGTGGTTGTTTTGATGAGAAATGGCCTCCACCTTCTGATTAGTATGTAAATATAATTTAGCCACATTGCTTAACATGAGCGTTAACAAGAAATAAGTGAGGGTAAGAAAAGATAAAATAGCAATAGCAATACATAGGGAGAGGAGAGGCCAAAAACTTTACCTTCCTAAATCTGTTTTTAGGCACCTCTTCACAGGAGGAGTTACCCAGTGATTCTGTACTGGTAGAATCTGAGACCTACATAAGAACTAAGATGAATATTTTTAAAAATATACAAACTGTTCACATTTCCAAAATACAAACTGCAGTATTTCACTGTACAGGTTGTAAAGCCCCCCCAGTAGGAGGTTATAACAGTCCCAGAGTCCAGATGTCTGTTTTAGGTACTTATATGTGCCTCGTGATTTTTAAGGTATTTATCCTGAGGCAGGTTGTTATTATCCCCCATTTTATAGATGCGGAACTGAGGCACAGAGAGACTGAATCACTTGCTCAGTCATACTGGAATTCTCTGATGGAGCAGGGAATTGAACCCTGCTCTTCCAAGTACCAGGCAAGTGCTCTAACCACTGGACTACCCTTCCTCTGAATGAAGAGGTCTCAGGTTTTTTGCCATGAAATACAGTTATATAATAGTTTTCTTCTAACTCTCTGTGACAGTTGTCTCCCAAGTGCATTTGTACCCCATTGGCATGATATTTATTCTGTCAGCCTCTTGTTATATAATACCCAATAGTTCTCAAGTTCAGAGAAAATTGTTATGTGGCTGGAGATGAGTTATATTCATAGTTTGTACTATTAGAAGTAAGCACATTTAAAGTACTTTGAAACAGAGTTGTGGCAACATTTTATTGCATTAAAAACCTTGAATTAATTTTTTAACACACTCATTTGGGCAAAGCATTTTTAAATAACAAAACACTGTTTATTGGACATTGTAGCTGATGACCTGAAAATGTGCTTGAAGTTTGTGACTTCTAAATACAATAATATAAATTGCTGTGGAATAGTATTCAAAAACTATTTTGTGTTTTTCAGATGCTCTTTTCAGTTGATAAGAGCCAGGAGTTTTTGTTCATCTTTTTTCCTTGCTTTCAAAAGCCAGTCCTTCTTTTCCTCCTCCTTTTTTTGTTTTTGTTTTTGTTTGTTCAAGTTATTGGCCTTAATACAATTGCAAATGTACTGATGTTTACATTTAAGGCAAGGATAGCATGCTCATTAGCACTGAACTCTTGCTAACAGAACAAGTCTAAATGTAAATATTATGTAAACCAGAAGGTCTCTGATTTGAAGAAAGATCCTTTAGGTTGTCCCAATATGTTTTTACTTCAGTAACAGACTGAATTTGAGCTTAGTGCTGTTTCCAGTCTGTTAATTGACAGGGTAAATACTTGCTGCTGGGGCATTTGATTAAGCCTTCACAGATTTAAAACAAACAAACAAACAAACAAACAAAAAACCCCCCCAACCATTGTTACAGTCCCTTTAGACCTTGAATGCGTTATCCTGTGGCCATTTGATTCCTTGGAATACCTTGTATTTGAACCTGAAAAGGATTTTAACATCCCAGAACAAGTTAACTATGGAGTCTCTATTAATAACACTGATTAAAACAAAAACCTTTCCTGAATATTTTCACTCATTTTACACAAATAAAAAACAGTTCCTATTTTATATATCATTTGCATTTTGGCTCCTTCCTTAGGTTGGATGAGTGACAGTTAACTGAAAAATGGAATCATTCTTTTTATCGGCAAAGGCAAGATTGCAGATACCTACATATTTTTAGAGTTTGAGATTGTATTAAGTGTAGCTAGAGGAAGGAAGCTTTTTATATATGGACAGGTAAATAGAGATATACATATATAGACACATATTTTAAAATCATTGCAGGCTTTAATTTTTTTCCCTTTTCTTTTGTGAGCGGTCACTTAAATTAGGTAATCTAAAAACTACACTTTGACTTAAAACAATTTTGCTCCATTTATTACTTGTATCGCTTTAAATCCTATTACTGTACTTCATTTTGGCTCAAGATTTGCTGAAAGGTAGTACCAAAGTGTGACACAAGCTTTCTGTGCCTAACTGATACAACACTAAGGGTACGTCTACACTTACCGGAGTGTCCGGTGGCAGGCAATCGATGTTCTGGGATCGATTTATCGCGTCTGGTTTAGACGCGATGGATCGATCCCGGAAGTGCTCGCCGTCGACGCCGGTACTCCAGCTCGCCGACAGGAGTACGCGGCATCGACGGGGGAGCCTTCCTGCCGCGTCTGGACCCGCAGTAAGTTTGGACTAAGGTACTTCGAATTCAGCTATGTTATTAACGTAGCTGAATTTGTGTACCTTAGTCCGAAGTGGGGAGGTAGTGTGGACCAGGCCTAAGCATTCCTGATTAGTGCCAGAGCATTGGGAATGTGAAATGGCTTGTCTGATGCTCCCTAGGGCTTGCTCAAGGAGTTTCTTTTAGAAAATGAAGTGTTACTCTTCTAGAAGAGTGACCTCATATCATTTGGATTCTGTGGTATTTGCCAATCAGTGGAAAACCAGGTGGAGAGAAAACATTCACTGGGTAGTACTTGGAAACCAGTTTCCTAGAAATACAGAGTATTTTTTATTTCCTGCATTTGTTTTGGAAGGCTAAATTTTGTATTAGATGACAAGCTAATTCTCCTTAATTAAAATTCGTTTAAAACCTTTATTTTAATTGCAGAGGAAAAATGCTGTGTTCATGCCACATGGTAGAGTGCCTCTGAGGGTAACTTCATGATCCAACACAAATAATGTATTTAGCTATCACAAGGCTGTAAAGAAATTTACCAAGACATTTAGCTCTGGACTGAAAACTATAGGCATAACTAAGGGTATGCTCTTAAACCTTTAGTCTAAAATTTGCTGGGTGTTAATGATAAAATAATTAAAATGTAGCCAATTCTAATAATCAGTGGAGTTTTCCTGAATTCTGAATTTTCTTTCTACAGTAAATATTTATGCTTGCATAAGCCTAGGTTGTTTACTTTATAGAAATGTTACACAATAAAATTGAGATGACAACTCTTGCCTCGATGCCAGCGATGCCAGTCTCCATGAGCCACTTGTTTACATTTTCAAACAAGCACCTTCCTGATTTCTCTTGTGCTGCCCTCATGCATGGGACATGCTTCTAATAAACATCTGTAAAACTACCTCATTGGCTGCCTTCAACTCCCTCCTTTTAAACTCTCCTGTGCTGTGAATCCTACAAAAAAAATTGACAGTGGTTAGACAGATGATGTATTGAGACCACTGCCTATCATGCTAGCCAATGTTGTCTCATTATTTCCTTGTGCTCCCACTGTCTTTCTGCTTATATCTACGTGGTGTGTTTTGTCTTTAACTTGGATTTGTAAGCTCTTTGGGGCATGGACTTCTTATATTTTGTATTGTATAGTACAGTAGTGTTCTGGTTCATGACTGCAGCACCTAGATGCTACTGCATTCCAAATAATGAACAAGAATAAGCAATATTCATGAATTTTCCAAAATTATATTTAAGGCTTGATTATTGAAACCTTATGAGAACGGTCTACTTTTTAACAAAAGGTTAAATCCAATCTCTTTAGTTTGATATAGTTCCAAGTTTGAGCTGCAATTCTTTAATGTACCCTTCTGTCTCTTCTGTCCTCCAGAGAACGCCGCAGAAGCAGACTTGTGGCTTCTTAACAGTTGCACGGTAAAAAGCCCAGCTGAAGATCACTTCAGAAACTCAATTAAGTAAGTTGCAGTCTTTTTTTTTCCAAAGAAGCCCAGTAATATTTATCAGTGAAAAGTCTGTGGTTTTAAAGTATACCGATTTTCAATCAAAAAGTAAATCCCCCCCAATGCAGAGCAGAGGAGAAATGTGAGTTTGAATTTAATGATGATCTATCCAGCTAGAATAGATTTGTGATTGGTAATGTGGTAATTTTCTAATAGCTGTTTTGGGGATTTGTAAATGTTCAATAGTACACTCACTGGGGGGAGACAACCCTCCTGTTACTGTGTAATCCAGGAGCTTCCATATTATTTTTCTAAGAAAGATTTTACAGTGTTTTCTTGAATAATAATTTTGTATTTTAAAAGTGGTGTGAATGACTAACTATCTTCCTCCACGCCATTTTTTTTAAAATGACCAACAGTGGGTCCTTTTAATTAAATAAAATATGTGTGCTGCAAAATATTTAGAACTATAAATTTTTGTAATATTTGCATGCTGAGGTGACGTATGGCAGGGTATGTGGGGTCATGTGCCCTCCCAGATTTGCTGCTTGACTTGTACTGAGCATGCTCACACGGACTGAGCATGCTCAGTAACACTGCCGAAGCCAGCTGCCCTTACTCTGCACCGCTGCTATTAGCAGGTAAGGGTTGTCTTTGCTTAAATGTAATTATTATTAAAAACTGGTGAACTGAGGGCCTGTCTTTTACATACAGAGCTACAGCTGCACTGATGCAGCTGCATCGCTGTAGCACTTTAGTGAAGATGCTCCTAAGCCGATGGGAGAGCTTCTTCCATCGGTGTAGTTAATCCTCCTCCCCGACAGGCGGTAGCTATGTAAATGACAGAAGCTCTCCTGTCAACATAGCAGTGTCTTTGCTGGGGGTTAGGTCGGTATAACTACGTTGCTGAGGGTGTGAAAAATCCACACCCCTGAGTGATGTAGTTATACCTATATGGGTCTGTAGTGTAGACCTGGCCTGAGTGTACTCTAGTTTAACATTGATCTAGTCTTTTGAAAGTATATAGTGTTGTTGTAGATGTGTTGGTCCCAGGGTAAGGTCAAAAGACAGGCCTGGGAACTTAAATTCCTTAACTTTGCTAGATACTTAAAACCAAGGACTGGATTTATGGTTTATTACAACAATCTATAACCCACTTAAACCCCAACCCCCAGACTTTTTTTCCTTCCACACTATGACTGAAGAACTGTTAACAGACCACTTCACCTTGAATGGTTCCTTGAAATATGTATTAATTACTTATGCTAAACACTCTGTTCTGCCTTGTATTTAGCTGTGACACTAATGTTTCCCAGACTTGAAGAAGAGCTCTGTGTAAGCTCAAAAGCTTGTCTCTCTCACAGAAGTGGTCCAATAAAAGATATTATCTTGCCCACCTTGTCTCTCTACTCTTCTGAAAGACACTTTATTTTAATATATAGCATGTCCTGTCAGTGATGTAGAAAAGTGGTTTGTGGTAGAAGAATTGTTACCTTTTGAGTTCAGCAAAAGTATAGCTTTGATAAGAATAAATGGAAAACCTGAACAGTCACAATTGAGGTGTGTCCAGTGTAAACAAAATGTGTTGTCCTCTATTATCCATAGCTCTTACCTTTACTAAACACTCACGTGGATGCTTATGGAATGATTTGTTAGGTGTGGCATGTAGCTGATTGATGATTGTTGAAAATCTAATTGGCAAGAGACCCCTAATTCTTACTAAGCAGCTGGCACATTTTGGGGGAGGGAAAGAGAGGGAGCTATATTGAAACTTGCTGCTAGCAGTAGCAGCTTCCAGTGCTGTACCCTGGAAGAGAAAAAATTTGCCCATAGTAGGTGAAACAATTAAAATAAAAAGATTCTTCCTGTACCCAACAGAGAAGTTAATTTCCTGACTGCCAACGCTGCAATGAGATTAGCTTTTTGTGTGGCCAAGAAGAACTCTGTTTTCAGAATACCGGTAGTTAGTGTGCTTTGGGTAATAACTACATCTGTATGCGCCCTCTTCCCCCCCATCACCTCTGTGGTCCAGTCCAGCAGTTCCCAGTCAGGTCTCAGACCTCTAGCCATCACCTGTCTGTGAGCAGGGACTCTTGTCCCACTCCAGTCTGACCACGGTGTTGTAAGGCTGCACAGTCCCCTTACACTGTGATATCACCAGCATGACAGTCTGTCTAAAGGCCAGCACCTGTGCTTTGCTTTCTCTCTGGGGGCTATGAAAAGTGTATTGCCAGCAATTACAAGTTACCACACAGCTCTTTCTAAGCAAGCACATTTATTCTTAAGGTACAAGCATTACAGAGAAAACATGTAAAACAAACAAACAATAAATAGATTTAAACATACACTAAACATACCAGGCGTCACCCATCAGTCTTATGGGGCCCTAGTAGGCAGTAGGCCAAAGTCTTTTCATCCTTCAGCAAGGTTGGGGTCCCTTTGGACAGAAGATGTTGTCTGTTTGGTGGACCAGAAAGTGGGCACTGTCAGTTCAAGATCACCATTTTATACCAAAAGCCCTTCCTTTGTCTGTTAAACTCTGAACCAGTATATGCAGACCACCCCAGGGTGCGGTACCTCTCTAGAGTTGTTTAGTCTGTGACTTGCTTTTATCACCCCTCACAGTTTTTAGTTCCTGTAGAAGCTCTATGGAGTAGAACACGATCATACATAAACCATTATGGGCCCTAAAGATATTGCATGTAATTGCAGTATCTGTAACATGGCAGTTAGTGTGCATTGGGTAATAATCTTGTGTTGGGCAACTAAACCAACGACAGGATCTTTTCCAGTAAAGTTGTGGTTATCTTTCTATTCCAATTACCATATATCAGAATTGACAATAATGAGGGGGTGTGTTACTGAATAAGCTGGTGAAAGAAAGAGGGACTTAATAAAGGTGAATGACAAAAAAACATTTCCCGACCTTTCACTTTTTTTCTTTGCTATATTAATGAGCTCGATTTTGTTTGTAGCAACGGTTCCACCCCCACCTCTGATAAACAAAACTAAAAAATTGTCATTCTTAGTTGACTCTGTGCAGAGAGCCATTCTTTTCTTATAGCTTGTTTTCTGCGTTCTGCTTCTCAGTTCTTGACCTTTCCTCATTCTGGGGAAGGAGAACTTCTGCTTCTACAGGATTGTTTTGTAACCACCACAGAAAGTGGGTGAGGGAGCCATGTTTCAGAATTTTGATGGGGCTGTTCAATATATGTCTCAGATGCATCTCAGAAATGGTTTTATGGAACTTCCTTGTTTCTTATGGTGGGAGAATAAAGAAGTGGTGAAGAACTAATGTTTCTAAGCATTAGAATCTTTCACAAATAGTCTTCTGAATGTTATAGCAGCAAACTGAGTGAAATTTGGGAGGGTATTCAGACTAGCTGTTTCTCTGTCGTGTCAACAATTCTGTCTGCTAGGTTGCCGTCATGGAGACCTTTGTTTTTTCAGAGTTGGGTAAGGAACAGAATATTGACCATAATGCAGGCATTATATACTGACACATGGAGAGCAGGGAGTTGCTTCGCAAGTGGAGAACCAGTGTTGACAGGGCCAATTCAATCAGGGTGGATGTAGTCCACTCCCAATAATAGATGAGGAGGTGTCAATTCCAGGAGAGGAAAAGCTGCTTCTTTAATGAGCCAGCCACTCCCAGTCCCTATTCAAGCCCAGATTAATGGTGTTAAATTTGCAAATGAATTTTAGTTCTGCTGTTTCTCTTTGAAGTCTGTTTCTGAAGTTTTTTTGTTCAATGATAGTGACTTTTAAATCTGTAATAGAATGACCAGGGAGATTGAAATGTTCACTTACTGGCTTATGTATGTTACCATTCCTGATGTCCGATATGTGTCCATTTATTCTTTTGCGGAGGGACTGTCCGGTTTGGCCAATGTACATGGCAGAGGGGCATTGCTGGCACATGATGGCATATACAACATTAGTGGATGTGCAGGTGAATGAGCCCTTGATGGTGTGGCTGATGTGGTTGGGTCCTCTGATGGTGTCGCCAGAGTAGATATGGGGACAGAGTAGGCAATGAGGTTTGCTACAGGGATTGGTTCCTGGGTTGGTGTTTCTGTGGTGTGGTGTGTAGTTGCAGGTGAGTATTTGCTTCAGGTTGGGGGGTTGTCTGTAAGCGAGGACTGGCCTGCCTCCCAAGGTCTGTGAGAGTGAGGGATCATTTTCCAGGATAGGTTGTAGATCGTGGATAATGCGCTGGCGAGGTTTTAGCTGGGGGCTGTATGTGATGGCCAGTGGTGTTCTGTTATTGTCCTTGTTGGGCCTGTCCTGTAGTAGGTGATTTCTGGGTACTCGTCTGGCTCTGTCAATCTGTTTCCTCACTTCCCCAGGTGGGTATTGTAGTTTTACGAATGCTTGATAAAGATCTTGTAGGTGTTTGTCTCTGTCTGAGGGGTTGGAGCAAATTCGGTTGTATCTTAGGGCTTGGCTGTAGACAATGGATCGTGTGATGTGTCTTGGATGGAAGCTGGAGGCATGTAGGTACGTATAGCGGTCAGTAGGTTTCCGGTATAGGGTGGTATTTATGTGACCATCACTTATTTGCACTGTAGTGTCCAGGAAGTGGATCTCTTGTGTGGACTGGTCCAGGCTGAGGTTGATGGTGGGGTGGAAATTGTTGAAGTCCAGGTGGAATTCTTCAAGGGCCTCCTTTCCGTGGGTCCATATGATGAAGATGTCATCAATGTAGCGCAAGTAGAGGATGGGCACTAGGGGACGAGAGCTGAGGAAGCGTTGTTCTAAGTCAGCCATAAAAATGTTGGCATACTGTGGGGCCATGCGGGTACCCATAGCAGTGCCACTGACTTGAAGGTATAAGTTGTCCCCAAATCTGAAGTGGTTGTGGGTGAGGACAAAGTCACAAAGCTCAGCCACCAGGCTTGCTGTGGCCTCATCAGGGATACTGTTCCTGACAGCTTGTAGTCCATCCTCATGTGGAATATTGGTGTAAAGTGCTTCTACATCCATGGTGGCCAGGATGGTGCTTTCAGGAAGAACACCAATGCATTGTAGTTTCCTCAGGAAGTCGGTGGTGTCTCGAAGATAGCTGGGAGTGCTGGTAGCGTAGGGTCTGAGGAGAGAGTCCAAATAGCCAGATAATCCTGCTGTAAGAATGCCAATGCCTGAGATGATGGGGCGTCCAGGGTTTCCGGGTTTATGGATCTTGGGTAGCAGATAGAATACCCCTGGTCGGGGTTCTGGGGGTGTGTCCATGTAGATTTGTTCCCGTACTGTAGCTGGGAATTTCTTGAGCAGATGGTGTAGTTTCTTTTGGTATTCCTCAGTGGGATCAGAGGATAGTGGCCTGTAGAATGTGGTCTTGGAGAGTTGCCTGGCAGCCTCCTGTTCATAATCCGACCTGTTCATTATGACTACAGCACCTCCTTTGTGAGCCACTTTGATGACAATGTCAGAGTTGTTTCTGAGGCTGTGGATGGCATTGCGTTCTGTACGGCTGAGGTTATGGGACAAGTGATGAAGGTGCCACCAGACTCCTTGTTGTTTTTGTAGATACATACTATCACGGCTACCCTCTGATACTTTAAGGGAAACAATTAATCACTCAGCTTGATAAGGTTCGTCTATCACAGGAAAGATTCTGCAGCTTGGAGCTGAATATTGGATGCTTGAGTTTCAACTAAAACACTGAAGGTGGTTTATACAATTGCTAATTTTCATCATACACACACATGGTCAAGTTTTATGGCTTCTGCAACAGTTTCTCCCATCTGTCTTTTCTTTGCATATACAGCTTATTGGGAATGCAATTGATTCTAATCAGTGGCAGCACATTCCCACTTGTGGTTAAATGAGAAATGAATCAAAAGCAGATAACTGACTAAGATTGCATTGCCAAAGATTATGATAGAAACCAACCATGGCAGTGGCAAGCTGATTACATAAAGGTATCTAGTTTTTTCTAGGATGCTAATTTGGAGCTTTTCTCTGGCAGGCCATATTATTAACAGTTCACTAAGCTCTATGATAAGAGTCACAAAAGAGATGCATATGCTTACAGGGAAAGGGCAAGAATTTTTTAAAAAATGGCTAAATGGAAAGGTTGAATGGGTTATTTGAGCCAAACAAAGTATGCTTCAGAAAATGGAAATCCATCCCAAGAGAAGTCAATAGAAAGGAGCATAAAACAAGGCAAGTAAAATGTAAACTGGAAATTAGGAGGGACAAGAAAAGTCAATGGAAAGGAGCATAAAACAAGGCAAGTAAAATGTAAACTGGAAATTAGGAGGGACAAGATAGAATTTGAAGAGCAAATAGACACAAGAAAAAAAAAACCAAGTGACAAGAAATTCTTTAAATATATATAAGCAGATAGCCTGCAAGGAAATTGCTGAATCTGCTTGACATTGACGGTTATGGAGAAAAGGGAGTAAGAAAGGAGGCTAGAGACATTGCAAAGAAGCTAAAACAGTTTGCATACTTGCAGTACAATGGGACAGCATTCTGTGGCAATAACCCCTAAATTCTTCTTCATTGTTAATTTATTCTGTCACTGCGAAATACCCTTCATTCCCAATCTTTAATGCTCCCCTCGACTCATGATTGTGTGCATGTGCACACAAAACTGTGGCTCATAATTGAAAATACTCATTTGTTTAAAATGTATCAATAATGTATCAGTAATTATTCCACTTTCGTAAAGGGAAACCATGCCTCACCAATCTGTTAGAATTCTTTGAGGGGATCCACAAACGTGGACAAGGGTGAGTACTTGGACTTTTAGAAAGTCTTTGACAGGGTCCATCACCAAAGGCTCTTACGCAGAGTAAGCAGTCTTGGGATAAGAGGAAAGATCCTTTCATGGATCAGTAAATGGTTAAAAAGACAGGAAGCAAAAGGTAGGAATAAATGGTTAGTTTTCAGAATGGAGAGAGGTAATTAGTGGTGTCCCCAAGGGATCTGTACTGAGACCAGTGCTCTTCAACATACTCATAAATGATCTGGAAAAAGGGGTAAACAGTGAGGTGGCAAAGTTTGCAGACAATACTAAATTACTCAAGATAGGTAAGTCCCAGGCAGACTGCAAAGAGTAACAAAAGGATCTCACAAAACTGGATGACTGGGCAACAAAATGGCCAATGAAATTAAATGTTGTTAAATGCAAAGTAATGCACATTGGAAAACATCCCAACTATACATACAAAATGATGGACTCTAAATTACCTGTTACTACTTCAGAAAGAGATCTTGGAATCATTGTATATAGTTCTCTGAAAACATCTGCTCAGTGTGCAGTGGCAGTCAAAAAAGCTAATAAACTGTTAGGAACCATTAGGAAAAGAATAGATGGTAAAACAGAAAATATCATCATGCCACTGTATAAATACATGGTACAAGCACACCTGGAATACTGTGTGCAGTTCTGGTTGTCCCATCTCAAAAAAGGTATATTAGAAATGGAAAAGGTTCAGAAAAGGGGGGGGGGGAAATGATTAGGAGTATGGAACAGCTTCCATATGAGGAGAGATTAAAAAGACTTGGACTATTCATTTTAGAAAAGAGATGACGGGAGAGGGGGGGAATATGATAGAGGTCTATAAAATCATGAATGGATTTGGAGAAAGTGATTAAGGAAGTGTTATTTACTTCTTCACTTAATACAAGAACCAGGGGTCACCCAATGAAATTAATACGCAGAAGGTTTAAAGCGGGGGTAGGCAACCTATGGCACAGGTGCCGAAAGTGGCACACGAGTTGATTTTCAGTGGCACTCACACTTCTCGGGCCTGGCCACCGGTCCGGGGGGCTTTGCATTTTAATTTAATTTTAAATGAAGCTTCTTAAACATTTTAAAAACCTTATTTACTTTACATACAACAATAGTTTAGTTATATATTATAGACTTATAGAAAGAGACCTTCTGAAAAGGTTAAAATGTATTACTGGCACGTGGAACCTTAAATTAGAGTGAATAAATGAAGACTCACACCGCTTCTGAAAGGTTGCCAACCTGGTTTAAAGCAAACCAAAGGAAGCACGTCTTTAAACAATGCACAGTCAACTTGTAGAACTTATTGCCAGGGGATGTTGTGAAGGCCAAAACTATATCTGGATTCAAAAAAGAATTAGATACGTTCCTGAAGGATAGTTTCATCAATGGCTATTAGCCAAGATAGTCAAGGATCCAACCCCATGCTTTGGGTGACCCTAGCCTAGGCCTCTGACTGCCAGATGCTGGACGACAAGGGATGGATCACTTGATGATTGCCCTGTTCATTCCCTTTGAAGCATCTGGCATTGGCCGCTGTCAGAAGACAGGGTACTTGGCTTGATGAACCACTGGCCCAGAATGGCCACTTTTATGTTCTTATATTCAAATATTTTCACTAAGCTTAATTTTTAATAAAATACATCTTAAAATATATTTTTTATAATTTTTAAGGAAAAATATTTAAATCCACCACAATTTGTAGTATTTTAGTTAGAAATTGGGTAGCAGATTTAGAACTTAGCCTAAAAAATATGTCTAGTCTACGGACCTTACAGCGGCACAGCTGTACTGTGCAGCTGCGCCACTGTAAGGTTTCCTGTGTAACCGTTCTATGCCGGCACGAGAGCTCTCTCCAGTTAAACTACCCCCAACGAGTGGCGGTAGCTATGTGGGCAGGAGATGCCCTCCTGTCCACACCGGCACTTTTGTCAGTGAAACTTATGTCGGGCAGGGTTTTTTTTTCCACACCCATGACCGACAAAAGTTTTGCCGACAAGTGCTAGTGTAGACTGAGCCCTAGTTTGGCATTGAATAGTATACTACTACTAAGATTCACTGTGTTAATTCATTCTACCAGGTACATGATTGCATCATTTTACCATCAGGAAAAAAGTCAGATGTTAAATTCTAGTTTACTGAGTTTTAGTTATTCTCTTAATACCTGATAATCATCAAAAAGCTTCTTCTTTCTGCGCTTTTAAGAAAATGATTGATTAAATGGCATTTCTTCTTACTACAGGAATTTTTTATCACATACCATTATCTCAGTAGTGTTAAAATGAGTAATGAAGACCATCAGCCTCTATTAATATTTTCAGATGTTGAAAGTTAATTCTGTGGATTCATTTTCATAGTGTAGTTACTATTGAACCTCTTGACACAAGTGAAAGAGTGCTTTTCTGAGAACTTAGTAAGAAACATTGCCCAGCACATCCATTAATCAGATTATATAGAAAGTAAGCCAATTATGTCAACACATTTTTGGCATTCATTCAGTTTAATGCAATTAAACTGCCTATAGATTTGCATGGCCTTTTGGACATCTAGCTCTCAGCTTGTAAAGAGCTGATCATTTTAGAGTTACTCGAATAGTGTACAGAAGATTGCATAGTAATGCATTTCCAGAAAGGACCTGCAGTCCTACAAAAGAAAGGGATAACCTTTTTGTTCTTTGTGAAGGGCCCATCTGCCAGTCTGTAATGGTTTATCTTCTGGGCTGCAGTCTGGAGCAATTGTTGGATGTAATCAAAAGGGCAGCCTCTGGAATACTCTACATGTTCTGACTCCCCTTCACTGGACAACCACAGTTGGACTGAACTCTTTCTGAAGTATCAAATAGACTTTGGCCACAATTTTCAAATGTGGGTGTCTTAAATTAATCCTCTAAATCCACCTTTAGGCATCTAAATAAGTGGTGGGATTTTCAGAGGTGCTGAGCATCTACAATTCCCAGTGATTTCAGAGGATGTTGTGGGTGCTTAATACATCAGAAAATCAGGGCAGTAAATTTTATGATGTGGATATTAAGGACATAATTTTCAAGGTTAGATATGCACAATTTTTCACATAATTTGTATATAAATTGGGTAAATGCTCACACAAGTGTTCAGTTATGTGCTGCCTAGTCACTTGAGCACAATTTTGTGTGCTTTTTTTACGTGTGCTATTTTGTAGAAAATGCCTTACCATCTCTCTCATTGGGTTTCAGTTGTCCCCCATGATGTCCTTTTTTGTCAGGCTGGATATGACTGAAAGGATTTTAAAATGCAATGTTTAAAAAAGGCTTTGCAAAATGTTAATTAAAATATATGTTTGTATTTTGTAGTTTGTTTATATATAAAGTGCCTCTGAAAATTTCAAAATTAAAATAGCTATGCTGATCAAAATGGGTAGAGTTTCCTTCAAGGCCTAAAGTGCCATAATGTCTCAGATGTGGTTGGTTTTTCTTAAGTGCATTCAGGTAAGCTTGACTGAAGTAACTTCACATTGTTTGGAGGCAGACAGTACTAAATAGGTTGTGATAGTTGATGAATACCTAATGTCTTTGTAACAACTGTCAAGGCTTTCTGCATTTTTTAAAAAGAGGGAACTTGGAAATAACTGACACTTTTTTTGTATTCTGTTTATCCTGGAAAACCAGACATTATATCTTGAATAAAGATCTGCATGTCATTCTAGGAGCTATCCAATATCATCTGAATATGTACAGAATTTTCTTCTGCCATCCCAGCTGATGCTATCAGTGTTTTTTTCATCCTATAATCTGACATCTCAATTAATCTTAACTGAAAGACATTTTAGGGAATGGAATTTGTTTTCCCTCACAGACCACTGCATTATTGCATGCTCTCTTGTGCCATCTGCTGATTGGGCCTAATAAAGCATAACTCCTGCCTGGATTAGCTCGCCAGGTTGGGACAAATCATTTTATAGACTGGAGTTTATCTGATCGCAGAGACAAACTGAGGCACTGAAAATCATTGGTCACTTTTGAAAAGGTAGGTCTTTGTTGTAGCCTCCCCTCACCCCCATACACAACTACTCTTTTATGCATTTCAGTTTGGACCTAAATAAGGAAAGCACCTATTACAGACTCTGGGCAACTTGCACATATCTTCCAAATTATACAGATTTTCAGTGTCTCGTGATCTAGAGGTAGCCTATGGTAGTCTATAGTACTCTTTGGTCAATGACTTTGCAATGAAGTTCTATACCTTTAACCCTGTCTTTCAGAAGTAGTGACCAGAATGTATCTGAAGTTGTGGGTTGGTATTGTAATAATTCAGATCCTCTTGATTTGTACTTAAATTGTGCCTATATTCACAGAATAGACTGGAATTTCTGGAAAAAATGAAATGGATGAAATGTGTGCACATGCAATGTGAAATTAACATTGGTTGGGTGGAAAGTCAGGCAATTCAGAGTAAAAGCTAAAATTATCCTTAATTAGACTTGTGTATGGTATATGATGTCAGTTATTTGCCTGCTGCCAATCCTAGGGGGTGTGTGTCTGGATACTCTTTCTTCTGGCTGTCATTTTGACATCTTTTGGGGGAAAGATGGATCAGCAGTAATGTTATTCATATTTCCTCTTTTTTCATAAAAGATTTTACTTTTTAAAATCTTGTGTTCCTTGAAGAGCTTTCTGTTATACTGTGTGATGCTTCATTGCAAGTCCTTTCAGAAGGTTATTTGTATTTCTGAATCAAAACCAGGGAATAGTTTAGGATGTTTTTCATTCCTAATAGAAAGTATGGAGGGCAAGACTGCCCTGCATCTCTCTTTTTCTGCTTAGACTATCTCTTCTATTCTGGGTTGGCTGCAAGACATTACTCTTTATTTTAGTGCACTTTAGAGCAGTCTGTAATAACAATAATATTGATGTAATATGTAGGAATGACAAATGTTCAGAAGAGTATCTGATCTTACATCTTATGAAGTCAACTTTAATTTTCTTTAGAACATAAAATTAAGGGTGCCATTTAAAGGTGACCTAAAAAGGATTTTATAAAACTAAATTTGTGCCCTTGTTTGTTTCCTTTTAATATATAAAAAAGACTAGAGCCCTGTCTATGCTCTTTTTTCCTGAAATGAGCGCTAATATATATATATTTTTAAAGAGAAATGCCCTACTGATTTTCTACCTTACAAATACAAGAAGTGTCATGTCTTGGGACTCCCTGGTTTTGCTGAAGGATGTTCTTGGTAGCCTTAGAACGTTTGTTGAGATGTTTATACAGAGGAAGAGAAGATGGTCCAGTGGTTAGCCTGGAACTCATGAGACCTGGGTTCAATTCCCCCATTCTACCAAAGACTTCCTGTGTGATTGTAGGCCACTGACTGTCTCTGTGCCCAAGTTCCCCATGGGTATAATTGTACTCACAAGGGTGTTGTGAGGATAAATATATTAGACTTTGTAGTGCTCAGGTACTGGGAATGGGGATCATATAAGTATCAAAGATAGATAGATATCTGTCACTTTATTTGAAGGTGATGAATAATAAAAATGCTTATTAAGCATTAGTGTAAGCTTTAAAACACCATGTGCCCAAGCCTGCTCAGAGGAGGTCTAGATAAAATGCTTGAAGCTGCTTGTGCCCTGACTATCCTAGAGCTCATACTGCTCTTACCACTGGTGAAGGCACCAGTGGGAAAATTTATGAAAAAGTCTAACATAAACGAAGACTTAGTTGTTCTGCTGTCCACCTCTTGACTCAAGTGATAGCATAACTCTTGTACATCATAAAGGAACAAGGGCACAAACCCATTTTTAAAATACTTTATAGGTCACCTTTAACAATCATGCAAATGAGTTAAAATATAAATAGGAAAATGTAAGCCATATAAATTACAGTATTGTTGACAGAGAGCTATCTTATGGCTCTTACAGCTTCCACATATGCACATATAAAGGAATCGGAACAAGCCATCAGATGGTTCTCTCAGTCATATACATTTATAATGCTTATGTTTTTTACTACACCAGCTGTGCCCTGAACTCAGTCTACAATCCAGTTAACAAATTCATAAAGGAAATACATCTTTTCTGTACTGTCACAGATTCTAGTGAGAGCTCTCTCCCGGCTTCCCATTAGCACTGCTGTGAGGGGAAGCCAAACCACAGTGCTCTGGATCCCTGGGGTGTCTTAAGGTTTTGGAGCCTCAGCAGGCTGCAGAAATTCTATTAATCTTCTGTGTAACTGTAGTTGGAGGTAGGGAGAGTAAGTATATTTAGCGTTTGAGACCCAAAAACTTGTTCAGAGATAATAGATAAGAATAAATTGCTGCTGCTTAGCTTCCTTACAGTGAAAGTAACTTTCGGAAAAGCCTTCTTTATTGTGAATATCTTTGCATATGTCATGTGTACAATTCATCTCTATGAATTTCTATATGGCTCCACTAAGAAAAAAATGAGCCCCATATGGAATTAGAATAGCATTACTAATTCTTTTAAAAAGCTTTAAAGACTGTTTTCTTTTATTAATAAGTTTAGTGTAATAACTATATTTTGATTTACATTTTTTTTCACAGTAAATTGTAAGCAGTGGAGAATTTTTAGAAGAGGGAGCATAAGCCTTTCAAAGCTTGGTTCCTGCTTATGTTGTAGCTCAGTTTAGCACAAAAGGATTATTTCCATTGCATTTTTATGAGAAATGCCACGAGCATGCTTTTTATCATATTTCATAGGGATGCAAAATTGCCTTGAGGCTCAGTGTTCAGGGTAGAGATGAATGTTTACATTGATAGAACAGCTCCAAGGATGAGTTGTAGTAATGAGTACTTAGACTCCTCGTTCCCCTCCGCCCACCCCAAGGGGAAAAAGTTCCTCTTCAGAAGTCCAAAAGACTGTTGGAGGCTCTGAAGCTGGAAAAATCTGCGTGATGAGTTTTTTAGAGCAGAAGTCAACTTTAAATGTTTGTTTTAACTGAAGTTTCTGGCAATGTCATTACTAGTTCTATCCCTTCATTATTCTAGAAGGCTTTGGTTAAAATCGTTGATCCTCCTCCCACTATTAAAGGCACAAGCACTCCTACATTCAGAAAGGCTTTGGTAGAACCCACACCGCATTCTTTGTGGGGCAGAGAGACTCTTCCCCAGCATACAGGAGTTGACCTAAATCTTTTAAGAGCACCATTGAGCCAGTTCACTTGAACCCTCGTAGTGTCTCTGTATGCAACGTTCAGATCAGAACATATCCTAAGAAGCCCTGAGACACATAACTAGAAAAACCTGTTTGAGTCTTCCATTGTTTGACGTATGAAAGTCTTGCTTGTAGGATATAATTTACATACAGTAGTTTAATTTTTACTGTCAGAAGAGACTGCAGAGACCTAAGCACTTATACTTTAATTAGCTAAAATTTAGTTTTGAAATGAAATTCATGATGTAATGTGATTGCATCTTTTTTTTTTTAATAAGGTATAAGATCTTGGGTATAATCATGTATCGACTGATTTTAAACACTTGACTGTTTCCTTAGTTATGATATGTATCACTATGCAGTAAAGATATTTCTTCAAACTTTCCAGAAAAACAAACAAACAAATTTGTGTTTTCCTCCTAAGTTTTCCATTCAGAATAGCTATGATTATGCATACCACAGACTAGGCTAATGTAAATACTTTAAAGTATTTATGCTGTTTGTTTACTATTTGGACAATGAGAACAGACTAGTCAGTTTCACTGATATGTAGTTGATTTCTAGCTCAGGGTATGTCTACACTTGCAGAGTTTTTGTGCTGTAAGTTTCACCAGTGAAAGAAAAGTGCTGGTTTGTGTACTCACTTAATTCCTCAGGTGTCAGAGAGTGTTTACACTAGCAACACTGCCATCATGGATGAGAGCAGCGCTGTAGGGCAGCTATCCCATAGTGCAGCTCTCTTGATCGGTCTTGTGGGAAGGGGGTGGTGAGCAGAAGGCATTCTGGGTCCCTGCTCAGTGCCCCGGGCTGCACTGCTTCATGTCCCAGCAGCCCCATTACTTCCTTGTTTCTTTCGTGGCATTTTTAAAAAAAAACCCTAGTATCTGGCTGCTTTCCCTGCCACATTTACAAGCAAAGGGAAAGGGAGTTTCATACTTCCCGGGGCTTACAGCGGGAGGGGCGGACAGTCGTTTACCTGGCTTCAGAGAAGCGGAGATGCTGGCCAGAGTGGTCACTTTTGGAACTGTGGGATATCCTTCAGAGGCCAAAAGGTGTTTACACTGGTAGAACGTGTCTTCACTTTCACAACAGCACAAAAAGAACAGCGGTAAGAGCTGTATGCCTCTTGTGAAGGTGGTTTTCTTTCACCGCAAAAAATCATTAACAAGTGTAGACGCTCCCACGGTTTTAGCGGGGAAAAAAGGGACATTTTGCGCTTTAAATGGCAAGTGTAGACATAGCCTCGGTTCTAAATATTGCTATGTCTGGGTTGCAAGTGCTGCAGGGGAAAATTTATTTTAAAACAAATTTCTATTGGACCAAAAAACTTCATAGAAACATTTCTACTGATCTTGTTAAAAGTTTGCAAAGAAAAAAGTGTTCATGGGACATGAAGATTGTAGATCTTCATGTTAAATTCAGATGAGAAGAATCTTTTAGCTTCATGCTGAAGTGGAATGTAGAGTTCTTTTATGATAGGTGAAGCAGGTTATTGAGAGGCCAGCAAAACCAAACAAATATCATGTGTTCTGCAGCACAAATGACAATGGAAGGGAATAGAGAGCGAGTTTTAATCATGTTCTCTTATTAATCCTGTATGCAGTCTTGTTATTGAATAGATGATTGTCCAAATGGAGGTCAGTTTTATTTTTTGGCTGTTGAACGAGCAATTATTCATTTTAATTTTATCACATGATCACTATATAAATGAAAAGCAAGGTGTTCAGGTGATGAACTCCTTGGAAAATATATAGTTAAGTTCATTAGATATGTAAGGTACCATAAAGGACTTTGTTGCACCCTGAGGAAAAGTGTTTTGGCTGGGGCTGTTCGGCAGTGCCTAGAAATGTCAGGGTTACTTTACAAGTAAATAAGAAACTCTGGTTTGCTATGATCACTATTGATGAATATGAGGAGATTTGTCTCTTTACCTTATAAAGGAAGGGATGCTGAGGAGGAAAACCAAAGTTTATATTATATTTTGGTTAAATTAATTTATGTAGATCATTGTTTTCAGTGGATATCTGAAGAGCTATATTAGTCAAAAGATACTATCCTCCAGGTATTAAGTTTCTGGTGTTTGTTAGTTTATTTTAGATTATTCCTTCTCCTACAATCATATCCGGTATATAAAAAAATTAAAAGTTGCTGAAATGAGGTTGCAAAATACATGAAGTGCTTTAAGAGAAGAAAATAAAGTGTTGAGTGGTTTTTTTCCCCTTTTATCTTCTGAACGTTGAAATTAAGATGATGAACTGCATGGTTAAATGTGCCACATGACTGACTTTTGAAAAGGAGGTTTGAGTCTATGTTACAGACTTGTGCACTCTTGTTTAATGTTTAACAGGAAAAAAAATCACTGGGTTGAGTTACAAGAATAGGGCCTTTTAAAACTAGATTTTAAACTCTGTTTTTAGGTGTGGTAATCTTTAACATGAACACACTGAGTGCTGTTTTTAATAGCTAAAGTTATTGCTGAAGTAATGGTCTTTTGGTGGTGGTGCAATGGTCTTAAAGTTCTGTTCCTCAAGCTATTGACACTTTAGAAGAACTTGGATTAACCAGTAGAGTTTTTCAGGTTTTTCCTTCAGCCACCTGTCTGATCTTCAATGGCTAAAGATTTTTCTGACAGATTCTTCGAGAAAAAACAAAATACAAGGACATCAGAGATTAATTCCACCCCCTGACCTTGTATCGCTCAGTCTGAATATTTGAATTGTGAACTGTGGCTGTGGTTTCTTAGTTACACAGGCTGTTGGAGCATCAATGTGTTGCAAACATTGTTTACAGACCCTGCAAATCAGATAAGTTCATTGTGTATACAAAATAGACTTTTTTTTTAAATAAATGGAAATAAATTACAGTCTGGTGATAACTGGTGCACAGTAACTCTAAACTTTTGACCCTGAAACTTTGGGTTGTTGAATGAGAATGACTTGTATAGTACTTGATCCTTGTTCCTTTTCAGTCCAAATGAAGACAGAAATATACTAATGCTTTCTACAAAACTCTAAAACAAAAATATTGTAACAATGAACAGCTACCCTTAAATCATTCTTAAAATTGCATTTTCCCAAAATAACAAAATAAATGAAAACTAAGTAATATTCTTTCTGAATTAATTACTGTTATTTTACTGTTAAAAGACAGAAAACCCCACGTACAATAGCATAATTTAATTTATGGAATCCTTCCAATAGCAATCAATTTTAAAAAGTACAGCAAAAGTAAATTTCAGGTTTCCTCAGTGTTTCTCAAACTGTATTCTGCCACGCACTTACTGGCTGTTTGTGGAGTCCTTGCTGGTCATATATGGTGCTGGCTACTCCTTTTTTCTCAGACCAGTGAGAAGGTTCACCGGGAATTGCTGGCAGAGTCAGAGCCAGAAGATGCCAAAGAGGCCAGAGTTACTTCTAGGGAAAGGGGGACAGAACTGGAAACTGGGCAGAGAGGAGGTGTCAGGTGAGTTTAGAGCAGATGTGTGAATGGGAGAATAGTTGAAAAGGGATGGGGGGGAGAGAAAGGTGTGGGATTCATTTTTTAAAAAAGAAACCAATTTGATACACCAGGAATTGTTGCCGCCACAAAGATGGTATGGTATTGAGAGTTGAAGGCTTGTGGAAAGGGTGATCAGTGAGACTCTGTTAAGAAGTGGACTATACTATGATAAAGTTAGAGGGTCCTTGCTTTAAAAATAATAGTCCAAAAATAATTCCTATTGGTTAGTTAAACTGTGGTGAGTCTCTAAACTGCACCTTAGAATCATACAGCATTTAGGTAAAACCTTTCAGATTTGAGGTGTGGTTTTTAGCCTAAGAAAGCTTCCACTTAAATTTTATTAAATCAAATGTTTCCTAAAAGTATAAAGATGAAACAGTTGATATCCTCACTTCAGTTTACAGAATTTACAAAAGGTGCAAGTTAAAACTCTGGATATAAATTGTCACAAAATACCTCTTAATATCTATCTCCAGTAACTTAGAAGGATAACAATAATTCACTCTTTTTTCACAAGAAAACAAGTTAAACATAGGCAGATTCTAAATTCTTGGTGCCTTTCCTTCTCAAATAATGTTTCCAGCCCTAAAGTCACTCTTCAAATAAAGAAGAAAAAGAAGAAAAAAAATATTTTTACCATTTACGTATACTTGAAATCACATCCTAATAAATTAGTGTATTGACCAGTCCATATCAGCCTGATACGTAAGAAAGACCCAAAGTAATTTCTGCTGTTTCTGCCACCTCTGATAATAGCGTATGTTGTTGTCCTGTTGTGCCAGTTCAGAGAGGTTTGTATACCATTAAACTAGACCTTTTTGTTACTCTCCATCTGTCTGCATTTTCAACTTTCTGGCAAGAGTAGGAATTTTGCCCTAGTACACTGTTCTATCATATGCTGAAATATAATAATCTCTCATACTCTTGGATTTAACTCCTTAACTCCCTATCTTCCTTCAGAGGAGCCAGAGGTGTTATATGCTTTGAGGCAGCTAAGTCAGAAAATGCCAATTCTCAGATCTTGGTGGACTAACAGAAAGCAATGGACTGTGCTTCACTCTGGTTTTCAGCCTTCTAGGCAGTTCCTCTAAGCTTTAGAAATCAGCTAAAGAGAGAGCAAAAATGTAAACCCTTGCTCCTACAGTAGACATGACTGCAGCTGTTAAAAGAAATCTTCTCTACCCGTAGAATGTAATGCACCCCCTTGAATAAACACCATTACATAAAGTTCTCAATGTCAGACACGTTTGTTTGCTTCCTGCATATTTTTTTTTACTACTTATCCCCTTTTTGTTATTGTGAGACCTGTGAGGAACTATTACAGAAAATATGGGTGGGATCATCTATGGCACATGCTCTTACTATATCCTGATGGTAAGCATCCTAAAACCAAGAGTCAAATCATCTCAGAAAATGGCTTTGTAAAATTTTGGAACAAAATTGTACACCATGATGCTGCAATACTATGATGATGGGAATACTGGCTGCTTTACCTTGTGTCAGCATTGTTTGCACCCCTAGCTGGTAGCTAAGTTTCTGGCACGCAGCAGAACCTTTCTCCCAGCATTCATTGACAGCGTCAGTTTTGAGCTATCTCATTGTGTGACTGTGAAGCATGTGGAGTGCCTTCTGTGGCAGGCCCCTTATGCTTCACTTGCCTCATGGAGATTTCACCATTCCCAAGAGGGAGGGGAAGGCCCCCCAAGATGTGGGCAGGCAGCCTGACTCACATGGAAGGTGCCAGGGCTTAAGGAATGGGATATGGGTTTCCCAGCTTAATGTTGCTCTGGTGGCCTTGCTCAATTCTGAGTAGTTTTTCTCAGGGAGAACCATCTCTATCTTTCTGTATCTACTTTGATGCCATTCTAACAGTAGGCAGACACAGTGGGGGAAATAATAAAACAATGATAAAAACTAGTGCCTTCTTAAACCAAGAAAAGTTATTTCCCAGATTGACTTCCTGAGATCTATTAACGAAATGTACAAGCAACTAAAAGGCTCTGAAAGCGAAAGAGTTGTTTACAGCTAACAGATAAGCAAGACCAAAAGGGGAGAAAAATCAAGTGGGGGTCCGGGGAACCATCCCTGGTAAGTGGCCAAGAGAGGCAGCAAAAACAAGGAGAGAGGAGGGACTTCTCTTTGAGCTCCCAGATATTGCTCCCAGTGGCAGAGGTGACCATTGTAAGGGCCTCACTAGCAGCAGAAATTTCATTTTAAATAGTT
>NW_020664409.1:9118079-9164151 GCF_002925995.2 Terrapene triunguis
ATAGATTATTACCATATAAGGACTACAAATACTATATCAACAATTACAGAGATTATTTTGTTTCTCTAAAGAAAAAGTGATTATACAAGAATACAGACAGCAAATTATATTTAGAAAGGTAATACGACTTTCAGGATGATTCTCCCCACACATCCTAGGACATGTTGTAAATGCAGCTCTGCATTTACTCAGACTTGCTTTGGTTTGTTAATATAGTGTTCCCATTAATGTTCAAACTCTCTACAGTTCCTTTAAAGCCATTAGTCATCTACTTTAACTGCAATCTCAGGGAATTTACCTCTTTATTGTTGATGAAATAAAACCTGTATTTCTCCTCAGTGGTCTAGCAAGGGCACCCATTGTCAGGCTTCCAGCTCTCCAGCCGTTGCTTTTTTGGGTGGAGACCCGCGTCTCTTTCCCTTCTGACCAAGGTATTTCCAGGCGCACAGTTTCCTGCCGTCATTGTAGTGATCCCAGCACAGACAGGTTGCCCAAGGACACCTGCTTGCTTTTCCTTAGAGATGGTTAACAGGTGCAATTGCTATAACTATAAGTTACCACATAGTTCTTTTTATGCAAGCCTATTTTAGTCTTGCAGTAAAAGCAATATAGAAAAAACATATTAAAACCCATAAAATAACTTACATACATGCTAATAATCTTACCAGACATCACCCCAATTCTAACATGAGTTCTGGCAGAAGCAGTCCTTCAGTACCCTTTAAAGGGATTTCCTTTGTGGTCACAGGTTCATCACAGTCTCAGCTCAGAACTAGCACAGTCTTAGAGGAACTCAGTAGCTCATGTCCTTCCAATCCTTCCCGAAGGATTAGGACCCTCCATGAACTGGGGACTTGTCCGTTTTGCTGGATCAGGAAAACCAGACTGTTGATCCGTGGAGAATCAGATTGAACTATTATATGCGTACCTCTGCGGAGGATGGACAAGGAGGAGATGAGTTGCTTCAGAGGAATTATATTTGCATCCCCCTCCTACTAAATTCTACAATAACAAATACATAATTACATTTTTAATACAATGGAGCCCAAAGGTATTAAAACTAATTCAATAAAGTTTAACTTAATTCAGTAAAATTCATTCAGGATATTGTGGGAAATTATCAGTCTGTCACAGTGAGATTCATCTATTGATGCCTTCATTCTTACTTGAGCAGTGTCTGATAATCCAACTATTCAAGTTTACCATCATCAAGGTGAAGTTCTGATCCTCTGCTGCTAACATGAACCTTGAGTAGTAGTTCTGCTGAAAAGGCAGTGTGGTCCAGTGGATAGCATGCAGGCATGTTACTCAGATTACCTTGGTTCTCTTCCCAAACGGCCTGCATTGTATGACTGCTGTATGACTTTCTTGTGCTTGTGCTCCACTCCCCCCACACTTTGCCTATCTTGTCTTTTTTAGACCATAAGCTCTCACGAGCAAGATCTTTTTCTTATGTGTTTGCTCAATGTTTTGCATAATAGGACAGTGATTTTGGTTGGGCCCTCTAGGCACTACTGTGATACAAATAAAAAATAATAGCAAGCCACTGTGCTCTGCATTGAAGAATAAAGAGTCCACAATTCTAGGTTAAAATTCACCTTGATTTCAAAAAAGGTAAACTGTATTTTATTGTAATGTTAAAACCCCATCTTCTGTTTTACTTTTACTAGTACATGAAGTTATATTTTTAAGGTTATATTCTTTGATTGCTGACCGAAAAGTTTGCGTAGCCATTTTTGGCACTTAATCACAAAAAACAAATAGAGAGCTAGGGGCTGCATTCCTGGCATAGAGCCATTTGTGAAGACATATTCCACTACCTTTAAATTAAATTTCATAAAAGGAATCAACTTTAAAAATTACATAAAAGCATTGTGGATTGTGTTTTTCCAGAAGGCAGATTATACTGTGTGTAATGATGTCACTATGGCTCCTGCAGACCGTTACTGAAGGCTCACTATGAAGAAATGAGGCTAGGTTTATTTTATTGCTTAAAATGAAATTCAAACAATGGGTTCACGCTGGATTGTTTTTATAGATTATGTAAGGATAGGATTGGAATTATTTTGCTGCATTTATTGGAAGCTGTTTTATAAGGGCTTAATCCTGCTCCCTTTGATGCCAGTGGTGACATTTCCATTGAATTTAAAGGGAGGATTGAGTCCTAAATGAGTTTTCCATCATTTGTAGGTGTAACTGTCTGAGTGAAAAAGCTTAAGGTAAGCAGCAACTTTTGTTGCTTGGAAAAATCAAGGAAAGGACACTATTATGTCTTTCCTGAAGTCCTGCTGATTTGTGGTTGATTTGTGATTGGACATGCAAGCTGAAGAGTAGAAAGGATAGATAGTAGTTAGTTCAGAAAACCATTGCTTATGTAGCCTTTGTCTAAGCAGTTGTCAGCTAGCTGGACTTGTAATATCTTTCAAAGAAGTTTGGCAAGGGGTAGATAGTGCCATTTCTCTTTTCTCCTCCTGTAGAGTGACCATCTTGCTTTTCAAATGTACTGTACTGGCATTGCATAAAGGAGGCAAGTAGAGGGTAGCTCACAAATTTTGGTGGTAGTGCTGTTAATGTTTTGGGCCTTTCTGGGTTTATAAGATTGTTATTGAAATTAAACTGGCAAAAGGTGGCAAATACTCATTGTGATCCATACAGTTGTTAAGTAAAATTTGTTAAAAGAAAATTCAAAAGAGAGTGAAAGGCTGAGATAGGCCAAGCGTGTCTAAATGAAGGGAACTGTTGATATGACTCCTAAGAACTTGCGAGGTCAGAGTGGTATGAGGGTGGGCTGCGGGTTCCTGGAAATGGAAGGGACAATCTTTGGGACACTAGAATTTCTCTATTTGAAATGATAGGGCAGGCAGAAAGTAGTACAGGGCCATTACTCAGGTGGTGGTATCTTTGGGATCTTGATAGGACCTATAGGTCTTTCCTTCATCCTAAGAAATTATACTTATGTTTGTGGATGCTGGAAAATACTTTGATATATGTAGGCCATAACCAGACCAATGGGAGCGTTGGACCACTGCAACTGGACTTTCTATATGCAAGTAAAAACTACTAGAAATAAGCAGGGAAAGTAAATTATTGAGGATTGTCAGAATTGTATCAAAAGAATCAAATCTACTTTTGAATCCAAGAGTACAAGGAATGTAAGTGTTAGAACAGGGTTAGAATATTGAGAGATTTGTGATTCAGTAATGTGAAGATCAAGAAAAGAACAAGAGGTTTTAAAAAAGCTGTTCTTACTTGATATGTAAACTTCAGTTTTAAGACTTTGTAATCTTTACAAAATCAGTGTTTTGCATATTATATGATTCTTTCACTGTTAACTTAAGTTCCTTTGTTTTGACATTTTAAGCCAGCTGAGTGAGCATAAGAGGTTAGTATTTTGAGCACTGGCAACAGGTGGCTTATAGCCTTCAATATTTACTTAATTAAATATGTTGGCTTTTGTCCTAGCAGCTCTGATCTGTTGTAGGTGGAGGGCCCAAGAAAGCATGTGGAAACTTGCTCTAGCAGGATTAATGCAGAAGTCAACGTGAGCTGCCCTTACAAACTAGACTGGTTTCTTTTTGTTTTATTGCAACAGACAGTCTACTAATATTCAACATGAGAACTTATCCAATAACAAAAAACCTTGTTTATTTGGGTGTGCTTCTGCACAAAAAGCATCTTCTTTATTACTTCTGAAAATGTCATGACTGTATTAAAAGTTAAGTTAGGGACAGCGTATAGTAACTTGGGGAATTTTATTTTAGCTTGCAGACAGTAAAGCCTTTACTTCATTTAGCTAGCATATTTTGTGATGGTTCATTACTTTTAATTTCCAGTAAAGATTTTTAAGGAGGCTTAACTATATTAAACTAGTACCTCACAGTATCATAGTAAGGGAAAATTGGGAAATTGTAGGTTACATTCAGTAATTCAAGTTTGTTATCAACTTTCATCATATAGGTGTATACCGTACTACAATATGGGTTGTCTGATGATCTTGTAACAGACCTTTAGTGGAGGGGACATTATCCTCTTTTAATGATAAGAATTTAGATGGAGAACATTTTTTTTAGGTAGTCCACAATTTTAAATTCTTTCATCCAAGATTTCCCTTAATTGAAAACTTCAATTATTTTCCTCAAGGAAACCATACAAATATGAATACTTCAATAGGAAACAATTAGCAGTGGAAATATCTTCAGCACAGAAATGTACATGAATTTGAAGTCTTCCTCTAAAACTAGCTTTTAATAAGTACTTAGAATCACTAGCGTGGTGAACTGTAAACTTTTCTCTATCTTTGTACAGCTCCCAGCACAATGGGGCCTGATCCTCATTGGTACCTCTGGGCACTACCATAATAGCAGTGACTGTATACATATTTACTCATAACCCAGAAGCTAAGGTTTTGTTGGCTATATTGTGGTTTTACTAGTATGATTTCCAGGGAAATTCATTATTGAAGATGCAGAGGCTCTTTAAGTTTCTAAAGGTACACCATCAAAGAGAACTTTTAAAATATAGGAAACAAAATATTTTGCAGAAGCAGCTCATAATCCCATTAATAAATATCCCTTCTCAGACCCCATAATTTGTCTCTCACATAAAAATCAGATACGCCCCAGCTTGCCCCTTATCTTTGCCTATGCTTTGTTCCATGGGAAAATAGGTCTTAAGGTTTTCCATCTGTAATTCAAAAATATCCTAGCTCATGCTTTGTCTCATCTAAGAAGCCAGTTTTACAAAAAGCTAAACAGAAAACCTCCCATTTGGAGGTGGGTAAGGATATAACTCACCTCTGTCTTTTAATACCGTTTTGACTTTTCGTCCAGTTCACTGTAGGAAACACATTACATAGTTTTATCAGAAGACTGAATGCTTCGTGTTATATGTTTAATTGAAAGCCTGAATTAAAACTTTTAACATTTGACTTCTCTGTACAAGTTCACAAATAAATCACTGAAAAATTAAATCCCTAGACCAGTCTGTGGCTTTCAGGGTGGCCTTCATTCCAGAGTTTTAGTACCTGAACCCTTCCTTAATCTTGGTCCTTGTGAGATTTCCTGTCTTTTCCGTATTACCTCTCCCTGTTAGGTGGCCACTTGACTAACTGGGTTTTGACCACCTTCATGTTGGCTCAGCTGTGCAAATTGCATTGCAACTAACCAGCTAAGGCAGCTGGTAAGGGAAGCCATTTCAAGGTTAGGACTATTTGTACAATGCTAATTAAAATGGCTTAATTTTTACATTGCAAATGGAGAATTATAGTTTAAGCCTATTTTCATTTTATGTATATAATACCTGAAGTGCATAAGTGAAATTTCTGTGGCCTTTTCTGGACCTACTGCACTTAGTGGCCACTTACTACAATGGTCAAAAAATGTGGAGAGACTGTGGTGGCAGTTAGCAGGTTTTACTATGGAACTAAAAATAAATTAATTTTTATCAGTTTCTCACACTCCCTAAGCGAATCTAGACCCTGTTTCTTATGCTAGGTGCACTATGAATAATAATTACTTATTTGCACTTTGGTATTGCCTAGGTGCCCCATTCACAGCTTGCAGTCTAAATAATGGATCGTGCTACTTGCCTTTGTCCTCCACTATTATTAATGCAGGATCAGTTAAGGTGGGATTGGTGTTGGTCTACAGTGAATGAAGATGCATACTCTAGTTTCACATGCTTCTGATGAAGTGGGTATTCACCCACAAAAGCTTATGCTCCAATACGTCTGTTAGTCTATAAGGTGCCACAGGACTCTTTGTTACTCTAGTTTTGATCAGTGAAGCAAAGTTTGCTACAGCCATCATACATTTTTACTCTCTTTCACAGGAGAACTTGTATGCTGTGTCCTAGAACAGCCAAGAAAAGAGAAAAGCATGTGTGCTTGCGTCTATCTGCGTCTGGCCTTTATAGGGAATAGTTGGTTCTGTGGGGGCGAAGGTGGGTGTCCTCTCAAGCATGTGGAAAACACTGTGTTCTTTGGAGCTGGATTGTCAAACATATTTATATATTTTTTCAAAGGTCTTATTCTGATCTCACTTCCACTTATGTAACTTAGAAGTAACTCTGCTGGAGTCATGCAATTACACTAGTTTAAACCAAGGTGAGATTGAATTAGGCCTTCAAACTGTAATAGGTCCTTCAGCTTTACGGTTAGTTTTAAATCTGTAATCAGAATTGTATCAGTTATTATATGGATGAGTACAGTCTCAATTTGGACAGTAGAAAAGTTATGAAAAGCACTATAGTTAATCAGTAGCAGATATTTAGAAACACTTCTGCAGAAATACTGAGTTATATGAGTAGGAGGAGCCCAACTGATATTGGATATTAAGGTCTTTAGATCATTAGATTTTATAAAAGTGTTGTGATGATTTATAAACCTCAATTTAGACAGGGTGGGGGGATGGAGAAAAAGCCCCTGGACAAAGATGTAGTGTATCAACTTTGGAGCAAAGTGTTGTTGCCATGAGGGTGGGGAAAAGGGTTTAGGATTTATTATGGAAATACTGAACATTCATGAAACTGTGAAGGCTCTGCTGTAAATTAGATGCAGATATTTAGGGGTTCATGAGACATACTGTGGGTCTTCCTGACCTCCGGTGGACATACAAGATCTGTTGCCAGTCTTATGTCAGAAGCTTGCATGAAATTTATTCCTGTTTTATTAATACTGCTAATTCTTTTGTTATAATGTAGAGATTGAAATAACAGCTCAGTTTTTACTGGCTTTGTTTCTGTATTCCACCGATTAAGGGCACGCTGTATTTGTGTGAAAGGAATTTATTCTTTTTGGACTGAAGGATATTGGTATTCAGTATTTATGGCATAACATGAATTAAATACAGTGTTAAAATATCTCTTGAACAACATGTTTTCTAAGTCAACAGTTCTTGGTTGTATAGCAACCAGTTGCATGTTCTCCAGTTTGTGGTTTCAATTTCTGCTTCATGAAAGACCTCAGTTAAACATGTTTGTTCCAAAACTTGAAAGTTAAATGCTTGTGAAATGCCTCAACCTTTATACTGTTACTTGAGGAAATACATTTAATTAAAATGAGCCAAGTCTTGCATACCCATTGTCGTCATCTCTGAATGGAGCTGAGGTTAAGATGCTGTAGGCTTTGATTGAATTTTCTTAAGAGGTTTCTGAGCAATAATCATAATACAAGGTCAATGTTAGATTTAAGAAAATTGCTATATTCTGAGTAATTTGTTATGGAATAGACAGGCCACAACTGACTTCACCTAATAGTCTAAATTATATTACTGAGATAATAAGGTTCCACTGGAGTCCACAGCTTGGTGAATTCTTCCCATGTGAAAAGAGGAAAATAGGTCAAGTTGCCCCATTTTCCTTTTCTTCCTCTAGTCCAGTGGTTCTCAAACTATTGTACTGGTGACCCCTTTCACATTGCGAGCCTCTGAGTGTGACCCCCCCCTTATAAATTAAAAACACTTGTTTATATATTTAACACCATTATAAATGCTGGAGGCAAAGCAGGGTTTAGGGTGGAGGCTGACAACTCATGACCCCCCATGTAAAACCTTGCGACCCCCTGAGGAGTCCCGACCCCCAGTTTGAGAACCCCTGCTCTAGTCTGTGCTGTAAATCTTCTGATAATGCACCTATTATCAGCTTGATCATATGCCAAAGATACTGTGCTGCTTTGTAACTTCAGAAGTAACTGACACGTGGCAGGATGGAGAGTGAGGCTTCATTTTATCTGCACAAAATGTTTCATGCAGCCTTATTTGAGTACGATGTTATGCTACCCTCCTGCTATTTCTTTCCCCGAAAGGAGCAAGCTATCAGAATAATCCGGATTTTGTGCTGTTTGTTAACCTGTGATGATCAGCTTGGGTTTTTGAACATCTAGTTCAGCTGTTTGAGATTGAGGTAGAGAGGCCCCATGGAATGGTGTGCTGGTTGTATTTGCATTTTTGTTAAGGTTCTGTAGTGCTTTGCTTTTGTAATGTTGTCTGTAAATTTTCTGGACCCTGATTTTATTCTGTTTACTGCCAGCAGGTAAAACAGACTTTCTCAAAGTGACAAATGTTCTCTGTTCTTGCCTCAGTTATGTGACAATCAGCAACTTCTGGATGTGTTTGAAGAATTACCTTTGCAGTGTTTAACTCTTAGAGAAGATAACAGGGTGTTTGTTACTGTTCTGTGGTAAACTTGCTTACTATAGTTTTAAAGGAAATCCCGGTTTATCCTTTGCAATCACTGCAGCACACTCTGACATTGTCTCAGTTCAAACCATCAATGGAGGCTGTTGTCCAATCTATACAAAGCTTCCGTTTTCAGTTCTTCAGGAACATAACTGTTTTGGAGTCTTAGACCTGGTCTACACTGGGGGGGCGGGGGGGGGAATAACGTAGCTGAAGTCGATGTACTTAGATCTATTCACCGCGGTGTCTTCACTGACGCTTCCCCGTCAACTCCGCCTGTGCCTCTCGCTCCGATGGAGTACCAGAGTCGACGGGAGAGCGCTCGGCGGTCGATTTATCATGTCTACACTAGACGCGATGGATCGATCGCTGCCCGTTGATCCAGCCGGTAATGTAGACAAGCCCTTAGTTCAGCACAGTAGACTATAAAGGGTTTATTATATATTGTGGAGTCCCTCTTTACTCTTCCAGGTTGGCAAACATTTTGTGATGGCTATTTTCTATGAGGGATTCAGATTACTTGATTAGTTTGTGGATTGTTATTTGAGGGAATGAATGGATGGTGACACAATGTTTAGAGATGCATAACAAGTATTAACTTGGACAGAAAATAACTTGTGACTCCAAATAGCAAAAATAATAGGAAGGAAGATTACTGGAACAAGAGAAGATCTGTCACTTGTACCTGCATTCTGTTCCCTTAATCTGTAATACCAGGGGAATGACTTTCGTATAGCCCCTAGTGTTATAAAGGAGCAAGTGCTCCGCAGGCCCAAAAAAGGAATAGCTTCCTGCCAAGAACAATGTCTTTGGCACATCCTGAATATAAAAGAGCAGTCATAGTTAATGTAGTTTATTTGTAATTTTGTAAGCTTGCTGTAAAACTTCCTCTAGTTCTCATGCTTTCAGTTGCAAAGATTTGGAGTGGTTTAGAACAGTGATTCTCAACCTTTCCAGACTACTGTACCCCTTTCAGGAGTGTGATTTGTCTTGTGTACCCAAGTTTCACCTCACTTAAAAACTACTTGTTTACAAAATCAGACATAAAAATCAGACATAAAAATTACAAAAGTGTCACAGCACACTATTACTGAAAAATTGCTTACTTTTTCATTTTTACCATATAATTATAAAACAATGGAATATAAATATTGTACTTCCATTTCAATGTATAGTATATAAAGCAGTATAAACAAGTTATTGTCTGTATGAAATTTTAGTTTGTACTGACTTTGCTAGTGCTTTTTATGTAGCCTGTTGTAAAACTAGGCAAATATCTAGATGAGTTGACATACCCCCTGGAAGACCTCTGTGTACCCCCAGGGATACACATACGTGTGGTTGAGAACCACTGGTTTAGAATCATTATGTTGTGATTGGAATAACAGAGACTTGGTGGGATAACTCACATGACTAGAGTATTGTCATGGATGGATATAAACTGTTCAGGAAGGACAGGCAGGGCAGAAAGGGTGGTGGAGTTGCATTGTATGTAAGACAGCAGTATGACTGCTCAGAGCTCCAGTATGAAACTGCAGAAAAACTTGAGAGTCTCTGGATTAAGTTTAGAAGTGTGAGCAACAAGGGTGATGTCGCGGTGGGAGTCTGCTATAGACCACCAGACCAGGGGGATGAGGTGGATGAGGCTTTCTTCCAGCAACTAACAGATCACAGGCCCTGGTTCTCATGGGTGACTTCAATCACCTTGATATCTGCTGGGAGAGCAATACAGCGGTGCACAGACAATCCAGGAAGTTTTTGGAAAGTGTAGGGGACTATTTCCTGGTGCAAGTGTTAGAGGAACCAACTAGGGGCAGAGCTCTTTTTGACCTGCTGCTCACAAACAGGGAAGAATTAGGGGAAGCAAAAGTGGATGGGAATCTGGGAGGCAGTGACTATGAGATGGTCGAGTTCAGGATCCTGACGCAAGGAAGAAAGGAGAGTAGCAGAATACAGACCCTGGACTTCAGAAAAGCAGACTTTGACTCCCTCAGGGAACTGATGGGCAGGATCCCCTGGGAGAATAACATGAAGGGGAAAGTAGTCCAGGAGAGCTGGCTGTATTTTAAAGAATCCTTATTGAGGTTGCAGGAACAAACCATCCCGATGTGTAGAAAGAACAGTAAATATGGCAGGTGACCAGCTTGGCTTAACAGTGAAATCCTTGCTCATCTTAAACACAAAAAAGAAGCTTACAAGAAGTGGAAGATTGGCAAATGACCAGGGAGGAAAAATATTGCTCAGGCATGTAGCAGTGAAATCAGGAAGGCCAAATCACACTTGGAGTTGCAGCTAGCAAGAGATGTTAAGAGTAACAAGAAGGGTTTATTCAGGTATGTTAGCAACAAGAAGAAAGTCAAGGAAAGTGTGGGCCCCTTACTGAATGAGGGAGGCAACCTAGTGACAGAGGATGTGGAAAAAGCTAATGTTCTCAATGCTTTTTTTGCCTCTGTCTTCGTGAACAAGGTCAGCTCCCAGACTACTGCACTGGGCAGCACAACATGGGGTGGAGGTGACCAACCCTCTGTGGAGAAAGAAGTGGTTCAGAATTATTTAGAAAAGCTGGATGAGCACAAGTCCATGGAGTTGGTGGATGTGATTGGAGATCCACTGGCCATTATCTTTGAAAACTCATGGCAATCGGGGGAGGTCCCGGATGACTGGAAAAAGGCTAATGTAGAGCCCATCTTTAAAAAAGGGAAGGAGGAGGATCCGGGGAACTGCAGGCCAGTCAGCCTCATCTCAGTCCCTGGAAAAATCAAGGAGCAGGTCCTCAAGGAATCAATTCTGAAGCACTTAGAGGAGAAGAAAGTGATCAGGAACATTCAGCATGGATCCACCAAGGGCAAGTCATGCCTGACTAATTGCCTTCTATGACATGATAACTGGCTCTGTGGATGATGGGAAAGCAGTGGATGTGTTATTCCTTGACTTTAGCAAAGCTTTTGATACGGTTTCCCACAGTATTCTTGCCAGCAAGTTAAAGAAGTATGGGCTGGATGAATGGACTATAAGGTGGATAGAAAGCTGGCTAGATCGTCGGGCTCAAAGGGTAGTGATCAATGGCTCCATGTCTAGTTGGTGACTGTATCAAGCGGAGTGCCCCAAGGGTCGGCCCTGGGGCCGGTTTTGTTCAATATCTTCATTAATGATCTGGAGGATGGCGTGGACTGCACTCTCAGCAAGTTTGCAGATGACACTAAACTGGGAGGAGTGGTAGATACACTGAAGGGTATGGATAGGGGCCAGAGTGACCTAGACAAATTAGACGGTTGGACCAAAAGAAATCTGATGAGGTTCAACAAGGACAAGTGCAGAGTCCTGCACTTAGGACGGAAGAATCCCATGCACTGCTACAGAGTAGGGACCGAATGGCTAGGCAGCAGTTCTGCAGAAAAAGACCTAAGGGTTACAGTGGATGAGAAGCTGGATGTGAGTCAACAGTGTGCCCTTGTTGCCAAGAAGGCTAACGGCATTTTGGGCTGTATAAGTAGGGGCATTGCGAGCAAATCGAGGGATATTGGTGAGGCCTCATCTGGAGTACTGTGTCCAGTTTTGAGCCCCACACTACAAGAAGGATGTGGGAAAATTGGAGAGAGTCTAGCGGAGGGCAACAAAAATGATTAGGGGGCTGGAGCACATGACTTATGATTTGAGGCTGAGGGAACTGGGATTGTTTAGTCTGCAGAAGAAAAGAATGAGGGATTTGATAGCTGCTTTCAACTACCTGAAAGGGGGTTCCAAAGAGGATGGATCTAGACTGTTCTCCGTAGTAGCAGATGTTAGAACAAGGAGTAATGATCTCAAGTTGCAGTGGGAGAGGTTTAGGTTGGATATTAGGAAAAGCTTTTTTACTAGGAGGGTGGTGAAGTTCTGGAATGGGTTACCTAGTGAGGTGGTGGAATATCCTTCCTTAGAGGTTTTTAAGGTCAGGCTTGACAAAGCCCTGGCTGGGATGATTTAGTTGGAGATTGGTCCTGCTTTGAGCAGGGGTTTGGTCCCTTCCAACCCTGATATTCTATGATTCTATGAATGTGGCATTGGCCCTTAAATCGTTTGTTAGCTTTCACTTGGTCTGGAACCCATGTTTTATGATTTTAGACTAATGCTTATAAAGTGAGAACTGTGTACTGGTACACCTCTACCCCGATATAACGCGACCCGATATAACACGAATTTGGATATAACGTGGTAAAGCAGTGCTCCTGAGGGGCGGGGCTGCTCACTCCGGCGGATCAAAGGAAGTTCGATATAACGCGGTTTCACCTATAACACGGTAAGATTTTTTGGCTCCCGAGGATAGCGTTCTATTGGGGTAGAGGTGTATGCATACGTACAACTGCAAACACATGACAGCTGATCCCTTAACATTGCAAACTTTCATTCCTTTTTTTTTACCCCCTCTGCTGGCAAATGCCTGCAATAAACTGGGTAAGCTTGAATTCTGAGCTAGTATAAAGAAATTTACAGGTAGGAAGAAATCCACTCTTTACACATTCCTGTTCCTCTGATGAATGATGTTCTAGAAGCTGTTAGGTTGTAACAAATGCATAATGTTTTGTCAATACAAATGCAGACAATCAGTATATTTTTGGTATTGGTCTAGAGTGATTCCATTACCATGTCCTTCTATCTGTGATTCATTTTATGAATTAAATAAACATTTTCAAGAGTGTGGATTACTGCTAATGGGAAAAGGTCCACCAATTACCTAGATTTGTCACCCATAAATCCTCTAGAAATTAAAGACTAAGACATCTGTCCACTCATTGATGTTATCCGACTGGATTCCTGTTTGGCATCTGTGGAGAAACTCCTTTATATTAGCTTTACTGTCAATGACATCAAAAAGTCCTAGTACTGAGGTGAAACGAGGGAATGTTCTTCTATGTCAGTTCAATTTAGAGCAACTAAAGGTATAATTCTCTCAGAATGAAGTCCCGGTATTTTAGAAGAGGCTAATCACCTGCAACTCTCATAGAAGTCATTGAACTTTCTCCTGGAGTGGAATGTAATTTTATTGGGTAGTGAGTGAATCATTGGAAATTTCATCTCAATACTGCATTCTTCTTCATGTCCTCTTCATTAATCCCCTTCACATCATCATCTATTTACCTTTCATAATAAACTGCATTTGCTGCCTTGATAATAATTTCAGAACAGTCTAATATTTTTCATTTTTTTTTCAAAGATACCAGCAAGCAAAACTTGTTGCTTTCATTAGAGTGTAACAAGTTATGCCTTCAAGTCCCATTACATTTGCCTTTGAGGCATGTATTATAAAGTCTCACTTTATGTGGAGGAACAAAATCTTTTGCTTTCTATATTCAGCATGTAAACTAACATTTTTACGCTTTTTTTGAATACTTAGAAATCAAAGAATTACTAGTGTAATTTTAGCTTTCTCTCTAGTTATAAAAGGAATGGTTCAGGTACCTCTTTTCTGCTTATTCAGAGCTTGTGTTTGGTGGTTAGTTATGTGGTTCAGTTGAAATTATTTGCCTAGAATCCCAGAAAAAGTTCTGAAAATTTTGCAGAAAGTATTTCTGCAAAATTAACATACATATTCTCAGTACTAAGCATACGGACATGTTGGTTTGAATTTTAAAAAATGACTAGTGATTTTGAGTGCCTCCATTTTTTTTAGCTGCAAATACCTTGAAAGGGGTCTTATTTCTATAAATGGATGAGCACTTACCATCTGAGATACACGCCACTTTAAGGTGGGTGTCTCAAGCTGGGCATTCAGGCTCGTTAGTCCCTTGAATATTAACCCTATGACAGGCTTCTTGGAACTGGAATCATGATAAAATTCAGCTAATTTCAAAACCTCATTTGGAGTGAGCAGAATTATACTGAGGAGGTTTAAATCTTTCCTGTCAGACTAATCCCAAAAGGTTGTAATGAACAGCTCCACATCTGCCTCCAGACCTCTTAATGTGGACTCCCTCCATCTTATATAATATGTTAGTAAAGCTGCAGGGAAAAGTGAGATAGCATGGACTTAAATGCATTAGCATGCAGACAATATGTAACATTACATATTCTGAACAGCAAATTCAAACATCATTCCCTTGCAATGGACCCAGTGTTTTAGCGAGTTCAGTGCCTGGGTGAGGAGCAGGAGGCTGGACTTAAATGTGGGTTGTATGGATTTGATATCCGGAAGAAGACACCACAAACAAAAACAAGGGAACAGAAAAAACAATTTAAACAAAAAATAGAACTAAGGCCTTCTTTACACACACAGTTTACAGTTACAGTTTATGTTAAAGTTAATGTTTTCACACTAATTGGTTTAGTTAAACATTATGCTGACTGCTGTGTGGACATTTAAAAAAAATCTGTTTATACCAAGATTATATCTGTTTAGTTTAGTTTGGTAGCCAGTCAGGTAAATTATCAAATTAAGCTAATTTGATATAAGACTAGTATAAACAGATTTAAGAGTGTATACACAGGGAGTTTCAGGTTAAACTAGTGCAAGTTTTGTGTGTAGTCTAGGATTAATTTTACATAGAATATTTAGGGTTGGAAGAGACCTCAGGAGGTCATCTAGTCCAATCCCCTGCTCAAAGCAGACCAACACCAACTAAATCATCCCAGCCAGGGCTTTGTCAAGCTGGGCCTTAAAAACCTCTAAGGATGGAGATTCTACCACCTCCCTAGGTAACCCATTCCAGTGCTTCACCACCCTCCTAGTGAAATAGTGTTTCCTAATATCCAACTGAGACCTCCCCCACTGCAACTTAAGACCGTTGCTTCTTGTTCTGTCATCTGCCACCACTGAGAACAGCTGAGCTCCATCCTCTTTGGAACCCCCCTTCAGGTAGTCGAAGGCTGCTATCAAATCCCCCCTCACTCTTCTCTTCTGCAGACTAAATAACCCCAGTTCCCTCAGCCTCTCCTCATAAGTCATGTGCCCCAGCCCCCTAATCATTTTTGTTGCCCTCCGCTGGACTCTCTGCAATTTGTCCACATCCTTTCTGTAGTGGGGGGCCCAAAACTGGACACAATACTCCAGATGTGGCCTCACCAGTGCTGAATAGAGGGGAATAATCACTTCCCTCGATTTGCTGGCAATGCTCCTACTAATACAGCCCAATATGCCATTGGCCTTCTTGACAACAAGTGCACACTGCTAACTCATATCCAGCTTCTCATCCGCTGTAATCCCCAGGTCCTTTTCTGCAGAACTGCTGCTTAGCCAGTCGGTCCTGAGCCTGAGGCATGGGACTCTTCCGTCCTAAGTGCAGGACTCTGCACTTGTCCTTGTTGAACCTCATCAGATTTCTTTTGGCTCAATCCTCCAATTTGTCTAGGTCACTCTGAACCCTATTCCTACCCTCCAGCGTATCTATCTCTTCCCCCAGTTTAGTGTCATCTGCGAACTTGCTGAGGGTGCAATTCATCCCATAATCCAGATAATTAATAAAGATGTTGAACAAAACCGGCCCCAGGACCGACCCCGGGGCACTCCGCTTGATACCAGCTGCCAACTAGACATTGAGCCATTGAGCCCGACAATCTGGCCAGTTTTCTATCCACCTTTCTGTCCACCTTATATACATATATCAACTGTCTCTTGATCACACTATGCTGGTATGGTGTAGTCCTTTTTCCCTCCCTTTCTTTGTTGTAAACTTTTTAGGACAGGATCTGTCTTACTATGCATGTATACAGTGGTTAGCACAAAGTGGCCCCAATCTTGGTTTGGAGCCTCAAGGTGCTACTGTAATAAATAATTAAAAAAAATTAAACTGTAGCATCCCTCTGTAAAGAGGCCATCTACTCCCGATCGTTAAGATGGTACTGACCCTCACGATCCTCCTGCACTTGCTGCTACTGGATATGCAGGTAGCTTTAGGTGTGGTTGTCCAGGCAGCTTTACTTGCCCATTGTCCTTTGTTCTTTCTCCCCTGATAAGTGTGGATTGGTCACAGTGATCTATTCATTTATGACATCCAGATTTTACTACCAGACTGAACTGTGTCTAGGAATAAAAGCTGAAGCTTTAAAAATGCTCCAGCAGCTTCATAATGTAGCAGCCAATGTAGTAAGCAATACATCACTATAAATGCATCAGCCTAGTGCTTTGGACATTACAGTGGCTGCCAATACGTATCAAATACTTGCTGGGAATCAAGGTCCTAATCATTGAAACCCTCAGTGGGCTTGGATTATGCTATCTCAGATTGTTATGCCTCTCCCTGAGATGAAGACTTTGTCAGAAATGGTACTGTTGATGGGAAGGGTTAGATTTTTAAAAACAGGGAAAGCAGCTTTTCTCTAGCTGGTTTGTAGGTGAGGAGCTTCTTCCTAAGAGAAATGTATCACCATGAATCTTCTTATAATCAGGGTGAAATGTAAAGTGTAGCTTTCGACAGCCTTCCCAGTACTAAAAACAACAGTATCTACCTACCTACCTACCTACCTACCATGCTCTAGGAAGCAGTACGAGAACCAAAGATACTTGTTGGCTGTATGTAATTTTTAAGGCAGTCTGATACTATGGTGATATGGGTTATATAAAAAAAACTTAGATCCCGCCAGGGTGTTGGTTATAATTGTGATTACAGTTTGGTTATGGCAATTTTTAGAGGGAGCCATGCAGAAAAGGGTAAATCATAAATTGAGGCTTAGTTTGACTCAAAATATCCCTTATTTTTCCATCAACATGTGTTTGTGGTGTGTTAACCATGAACAATTTTAAATGTTAGAGGAGTTGCAACACTTTTTAAAAAATATTTTAAAGCAAGCCTGGCTGTCAAAAATGGAAAAGTAACTTTTTACTTAAAAGTGGGGTGTAAACCATTGGGAAAGTAGCTGAAATTGGAGGGAAGAGCTAAAACCATGACCCACTAGGGAATTGAAGCTCTTACTTTGTGTTGGTCTAGTCTTTGATATTGCTACATAGTTATCACTAACTTTTGGTATTCTATTAGCCACCTCTCTGAAACCACCTATGGTTTAATTGTTTTCTATTCTGTTCATTCACCCGTGGAAAAAAATCCCCAAATACCAATACATGCATTTAAAAAAAAATTCCAAAACAAACAAACAAAAACCAAGGAATAACTAATTGAGGCAGAAGTCCTGTGGGAAAAATAGAATGTTGTTATGTAATTAAAGACTGTATTATAATGATTATGAACAAAGGAGCTGAATTAAGGTTGCACAGGCAATTAATTCTGGCATTTCCTAACTTTTGAGAGCTTGACTTTTCAATCTTAATGTTCTTTTAACATAGTTTCTTTGTGTGTCACTTCCAAGATTTTTAAAAAAGTAAACTGAAAAATAGATATTCCATCTTATGGACATCCTTCAGATCCTCCACCTAGCATGTTATCTAGACCTCTTCAACTTGAGCTAATGGAAGAACTGATACCAGGAGCAGGTTGTCAGTCTCTGTGTGTATCAGTGCTAGAGGATGAGACGCAAGCTTGGCCAGTGGGTTTCACAGATATTTGCTGATACAAGAGAAATAGTGGATACTCAGAAATTTTGGATTCCATTTTAGGCTCTGAAAGGGAGTGTGCTGTAGTAGGCACAGATTCTTCTGTCCATTGCCTCCAAGTGTGACCCCCATCCTCTCCAACTTGTTTCAGTCCTGTTTCTTTCCCACCCAGGTTCCTTGTCCCGGTTCCGTTCTCACTAGCCAGTCTGAGTCTCAATTCCTTGAGCATCTAGTTCTCATCTCTGTCCCAGTCTCCTTCTCCAGCAGTCACAGTTCCTGTCCATCCCTGGTCACCAGTGCCTTCTAGTCCCAGGCTCCTTGTCTAATCTCAGTGACCCACGCCCTTCCTTCTTATCATCTCTTTGCCCAGACAGCCTTAATTCTTCCCCTGCACTCCAGCTCCTCATCAGACTGCTCTCCCCGTCCGCCACCACCTTCTCTTGTCCCACTGGTTCTCATTCCCAGTCATCTTGCCTAGCCAATCCCAGTCTCTCCCCCAAAATCCTCTTCCAATCTCAGTGTCTCCTCCCCACCCTCAGCTTCTGGTTCCCAGTTCCCCTCTCCGGCTCTGTCTCCTGCACTTCATCGTCAAGTGTTTCCCTCTTCCCCTCCCTTCCAGTGTCCAGTCCTAGTTTCCCAGCCTGTCCACCTCCGCCACCCCCAGGCTCCTTGTTCCAGTCTACTTCCCCTGAATGTCTGGCTCTTGTCTCTCTCTATTAAAATCAGACAGCTTCCTCCTTCTCCATCATTCCTGGGCCCAAAAGGATCACTGAGCGCACAAGAGAGCAGGCCTCCTACTCTCAGTTCTGGTGCCCAGACTCGGCACTGCCCAAAGCTGAAATTGCCAGAGCATTCCCAGTGTGGATGGACTCTTTGGGGAATGTAGGTGCTAACTCTAAAGTCTCTACTGGGTATGTCTGAACTGTGATATTTTAAAGGCTTAAATTTTATCAAAATTTGGGAGATTGTCACAGAGATTGCAAAAAGAACATCTTTGACACAAAGGCCACTGCCCTGCCATATTTCAAGACCCTTCTTCAAATGTTTGGATGCACTAAGCTTCTCAAAGAAAAGGTTGTCATAATTTTTAACATGGGCAAAACAAACTATTTTTCCCTATCCTCATTCTTTGATAAGCTGTTTGATTGCATTTTTGGGGCGGAAATTTCCATCTGAGGCAGATACCCAATATGGGAAATTTCAGTACAAATAAATGAAGTTTGGCTGATTTTTATAAGCAACTGCAAATAAGATCTTATAATGGGAAGTGTCAGGCAACCTTAATAATAGATGGTTCTATGAGCCCTGTCTCTTAATTACTGGAACTTTTTCCACAATAGTAGATAAGGGTGCTGAGAAGTTCAGCTGCTGAATAATACCTAATGCAGCTTTGTTACTCTGAAAATATTTTAATCTTCTAAAAAATGGCAAGAAAGGGAATAGTAATGCAGATGCTGAGATATATGTTAAAGTAGAAAGTCCTACCTACTCTGTTACTTTGGTAGATGAAAACAAAAAAAAAGTAAATATGATATTCTTAAGTGATTCAGGCTCAATGGAATAATTGAAGGGGAAATTTTGGAAAATAACAGTTCCCTTATATTTACTTGGTGAATCAAATGGTGTAGGCATGTCTAGTATTGTGAGTTCCAGACTTAATGGGGCAACTGTATAAGGCGTGCCTGTGAGCTAAAGGCAGAGTTAGAGATTTCAAATGTGTTTGGCCTTACCACTAACTGTCTTAAGCAGATGTTATGTAGAGCAAAGGGACTTAAACATTACCTCAGGCCTTTTTCTCTCTGCCTCTCACCTGCACTCTTCTGAGTGAATTTTGAACTATCTGCTTGACAGATGGCGTAGGAAGGTAATCATAGGAATCATGTGTTTTCCTGCAGATGGAGGGGTAGTTACCAGATGCACTTTGTTTACCAAACAGTAGTGGTTTCTTAAAGAAATTAGTCTGTACCTTCTGGAGTGGAATTTCATAACTCAGGAGTGGAGTAGTTAAAATTCAACAAACTGTATTTTTAAGTGGTTATTTACTGGATCAGTTACGACTAGTTGATAGTCTGACTAATTCATATTTCACAATAATGGGTGCAACTCAAGTGCTTGAAGCATGCATACGTAGCTCATTTTTGTAGGTTCTTGAGTTTACAAAATAGCTTAAAAAGTCCTGATAGCTTTTGTTTATACCCTGAAATCTTCAAAATGTTAATCTGCAAGATTAAATTATTTTCAGAAATTAATTAATATGCAAATATGGTATTGCCACAGCTTTTTAATGGAATTAGCTAATCTAGTTATGCTGTAACAAAAAAATGGGCTCTTTTTAATAAACTTAACTCATACTAACAATAGGTGCAACCTTTGATGCATTTCAGTCTTTCTCTGCTTCATTTGGAATTTTTTGTATGTAGAAAACTGACTGAATTTAAAGGAAAGAAAATCAGCCCAATTTTCTGATGCTAGCATTTAAACTGAGAGGGTTAACTGTCTATAAACCATGCAAACAAAGGAGGTTTTCTTAGAGTTTAGACAGGTGCAAAGCTGCAAATAATTACAATCCTAAACAAAACTATAACAGCAGTTGTACAGCAGCTGGCAGGCTTGACCTGTGACAGGTATATCCTGATAATGGTACTGAGTTTATGGCACATACAGTTCAGACTTGTTTGTAGTGTGAAAACTACTGCATATAGATGCTGGCAGTTTCCTTCACTTTAGAATAAATCTGAACAAGTTACAAAAAATATTTGGAGTTAACATTGGGTTAGGAGTAGAACTCTGTCCTCACTGCAGTAATAATAATAATAATATATGGAGATATACCTATCTCATAGAACTGGAAGGGACCCTGAAAGGTCATCAAGTCTAGCCCCCTGCCTTCACTAGCAGGACCAAGTACTGATTTTGCCCCAGATCCCTAGGTGGACCCCTAAAGGATTGAACTCACAACCCTGGGTTTAGCAGGCTAATGCTCAAACCACTGAGCTATCCCTTCCCCCAGTCTACAATAACTAAAGGTTATAGTTGGCTCAGACTGAATAAAATGCTCTTTTACTGGTAGTAAGAAATTTACTCACCTTGTCACATAGAGCAGCTATTAAGTAGATATGTTAATGGCAGTCACTATACCAGCACTGAGGGTACCCTCAAAAGGAGCTGTAACATCTTCAGCCTTTCAAAGGGAGAACCCAAGGAAACTGAGCAAACAACATTTGCACAACAGCGAAGAACTTAAGAATGGCCATACTGGGTCAGACCAAAGGTCCATCTAGCTCAGTATCTTCCGACAGTGGTCAGTGTCAGGTGTTTCAGAGGGAATGAACAGAACAGATAATCATCAAGTGATTCATCCTCTGTCGCCCATTCCCAGCTTCTGGCAAACAGAGGCTAGGGACACTAGCCCTAATAAAGTGAGATGCTTAGCTAAGTCTCAAGTAATACTTTCTGATGTTCCTCTCCCATTAAGACAAAAATATGTACTTTGTCATAGATATCCATGTGTAGGTATTCAGTAACGGTGATAACTGATTATCACAGTTAGGCCAACGTGCCCAAATAAATTCAAAGTAAGAATGAAATAAACTGGTCCTCACCTCACATAGGAGATATTATAAACTGGCTTCCAATAGACATATTTCATGCCCATTCTATTTTTTGTAGACTGTTCTTGTCTTAAATCTATCTGGTGGATGTGATACTGGTAAAACAGGCTGTCTCTTAGATCAAACCTATGTTATGTAACATTAGAGCTGTGCAAATATTTTTTTTTGTTCACTAGCTAAACAAACAAACAATAATATAATAATATTTTAGTTTGGATAGACCCAAAACTATGGTTTTTTTTGTTTCCTTGTTAAAACAAAAACTTGTTTTGGGTTGAACAAAATGTTTTGTTTTCAGACATTCTCAAAGGTGAGGTTATGTTGGTGCCACGCCTCCTCCACTTTACCCAATAGTCCGGTGGTTAGAGCACTCACCCACAGTTCAAGTTCCTGTCACACATCAGGCTGAGCAGGGATTGGAACTGAGGGCTCCCACATACTGGGTGAATGCTCTAACCACTGGACTATTGGTAAAAGGGGAACACTGGCATCACCTTCTCCTCCATTTTGTGACTGGCACCTATGTTCCCTGGTGAATGTAGGCCTAAAAAATGTTTGGGAACCAAAAACTATTTGGCGAATTCATGCAAAATTTGCAAATAGTTTTGGGTCTACTGAAATTGCACTTTTTGGCAAATAAACTATTAATCCAGAAAATTTGTCCCAGCTGTACTTAGCATCATATAACAACAGGAAGATTTGAAAGTGCTGCTCTTCTCTGAAAGTAATTGTAAATTGGAATTGTGGAATTAATTCCACGTTTGCTTGTCAATGATTTAGAAATTGAATGTGATCCATTTATGAATAGAAGTGTATTTTCTCTAATTGCTAGACGCAATATTGTAAACAGCAACCATTCTAAAATCAAGTCTTGCCCCACTCTCCAAAATCATGATTATTTTAGAAATCATGAGATTTGTTTTTTAAAAAAAAATTAAGTTCTCTTTATTTACCTTCTTATTTTTGAGCCTTTAGATTACTCAGGTGACATTTTTCAGGCTTTTCTCCACAACCATGAGGTTTAGAAACATAACTGTTTTTTTTTTTTTTTTAAATTAAAGCTGACATTCTCAAGTAACCTGAAAGATGGGATTTTATGAAAAGCACCAAATATTGTGAGGTTTGTTGTAAAATCTCAAGGGTAGGGAACAGTACGTCCCTAAAAGCTTCCTCTGAGAGTTGAAAAAGAGAAGGTGCTTTCTTTCTCATGCTGTATCACCAATAATAGAGTCTAGTGACCAAATTAACTCTGTTATAACTTGTGCAATACCATTGTTTTGAAATAATACATTTTTACATCTGTGCATTGCCTTCAGCTGGGTTATGCAGGTGTAACTGATTGGAATTATGCCAACAATTCTGTTATGCCCCAGAAGGAATAAAATTTAGCATCCTTTCTATTCTCTGTATTGGCTCTGGAGGGCTAAAGAGAAATGAAAAGCAACAAAAGCTTATTTTTGTCAATCAGCTGTATATACATGGTCATCGACTTAAAGTATTTAATATCTTCCTTATTTTTTCCATATGAAAACTACAGTAGGCAGTTCACTTACTAAACACTTAGGCCTCAGTGCTCCCCTGCCTTGCGTCTTTTGGCATCTCTTACAGCATTGCAAAGTGGGCATAAAACACTACCAAATCAGAATCATAGCATTTTATATTCAACTTGCCAGGCACCTTGTATAATAATTTACATTAGCGCAACAGAGAATAAGGAACCTGTTGTATAGTATGGTAAGCTATAAATTAAGCATGACTGAGGAAGTAATTTGACTAAGATCTCTGTACATACAAATATAAGACAGCCACCATATATGTTGGAATTGGTTAGTCATGTGGTTAGATCATATTTCAAAATATCTAAATTATTGATTAGCTTAAAATGAACGAAGGAAAAACAAAACAGCCATAGCCCTTAAAGTTCCAGTGCTTACCATGATTATTTTAGCTCATCTTAATGAGTAATAAATTTTTAAAAGAGAAAATCATTAAAAGTATTCAGGTTTTTATTCTTAATGGAAATATTCTCTCTTTTAAAACAAAACTGTTCCGCTTCTCTGTGTTAAAAGCAAATTTCAGTTTTGTAAGTGGAATAACACATTTCAGGGCTGTGATATTAAGGACTTCATGGGTGGTATTAGTTGGTCTACAGCCTTGTGCTTCATTATGCATTTGAGCTATGTGGCTCTCGCTCAGCTGTACCTCAGTACAGTTCAGTTCTCTATGTTAATGAGAAAAAATATTGATAGGACAATATTGTTTGGTCAAATGTAGCCCCAATCCAGGTCTTGTAAAAACCAGGAGGCTCAGAAACTGAGGTCAATATAAATGTGTTTTGACTTTTTAAAAATTCTAGTTGATGCAGTGTAACGCATAAACATTCCCATGCAATTTTGACAACCCAAATATTGTAGTAGTATGGTAGTGCTGAGGGACAATTTGAAACCTAAACTTATAGGATGGGTGCTAATTTGCCAATATATGTGTGGTGATAGGTGTGTTAATCCTGTGAGCATGCTCAGTGTTTGCAGAACTCCAACTTTACAAAAGTCTAAGCAGTGTAATTCCGAGTTCTTATGCAGTTAATACAGTGCTTGCTTGCTTGACAGACCCAACTTCAGAGTGCTTGTTAAATGCTACAAAATTGACTATAAACAAAGGTGAAACTGAGTGACTAGTCTATTTTCATTGTCCATATTGAGAGAGGCCTTTAAACCCTTTAAATAATCAGAAGGGGTTTTCATAGAATCATAGACTTTAAGGTCAGAAGGGACCATTATGATCATCTAGTCTGACCTCCTGCACAACGCAGGCTACAGAATACTTTTTTCTTTGATGTAATAATTAAGGTGTTGTCTCTAAGTTATTGTAAGTAAAGAAAGTTTTTTAAATGATTTTTAGGTTTGAAGAATCGACATGTCATGATAAATATTACAAGGGTGCCTTCCGTCAATGAGACTTGCATCAGCAAGTTTTAGCAAGGAAATTAAATTATTCAAAAACAGACCTAACTCTGGCTCTTCGATATGAAAATTATGGTGTTCCAGTATGGGCCAGTCGAAGATTTAACCAAATACGTATGTCTTATAGAGGAACGTCAAACTCAGCACACTTTCACTCTAGTGGACCCCTAGAGAGACGGGGTCCAAGAGGCGTGGGCCTTCCACAGAGACTTTCTAGCCTGGAATGGTTGATTCTAGGAATAGACAACAGAAGCAACATAGAAGATTTCAATTCCTGTGACAAGACACATGAGGAGAGGCAATTTTGATTATCCAAGGGTTTATAGGGTGTGTGTGTGTGTGTGTATATATCTATCTATCTATATCTATCTATATATCTATCTATATATAGGGTGTGTGTGTATGGGATGTCAAGCGATTAAAAAAAAAATCACATTTAATTGTGCGATTAAATAAAATCGCAATTAATTGCATGGGCATGATTAATTATGCTGGTAATAATAATGGAATACCACTTATTTAAATATTTTTGGATGTTTTCTACTTTTTCAAATACTGTATATACTCGTTCATAAGCCGAATATTTTTGGTAAAAAAGTGACGCATCAAAGAGCAGGGTTCGGCTTATAAATGGGTCTACACCAAAATTTGATGATTTTAAACTCTATGGAATCATTGAATTGAATATCTAATACATTGGCTGGGAATGACGAACCGCGGCCACAGGGAGCTGAGGGGCTCCATGCCTTCAGACGCTTCAAGAAAAACAAAACGTCCCAACCCGCCAGTGGCTTACCCTGATGGGCCGGGAGCCAGGGGTTAGAAAACTTTGAAATATAGGGTCGGCTTATGAAAGGGTCATATAGTTTTTTGCTATTTTTACCTATCCATTTTGGGGGGTCGGCTTATAAATGAACGGGCTAATGAACGAGTATATACGGTATATTGATTTCCATTACAACACCGAATAGAAAGTGTACAATGCTCAGTTTATATTTATTTTTTATTATAAATATTTGCACTGTAAAAAACAAAAGAAATAGTATTTTTCAATTTCCCTATTGAGAGTACTGTAGTGCAGTCTCTTTATCATGAAAGTTGAACTTACAAATGTAGAATTATGTACAAAAAATAACTGCATTCAATAATAAAACAATGTCAAACTTTAGAACCTACAAGTCCATTTAGTCCTACTTCAGCCAATTGCTCAGACAAACAAGTTTGGTTACAATTTGCAGGAGATAATGCTGTCCATGTCTTGTTTACAATGTAATTTGAAAGTGAGAACAGGCGTTCGCATGGCACTGTTGTAGCTGATATCGCAAGATATTTACGTGCCAGATGCGCTAAAGATTCACATGTCCCTTCATGCTTCAACCACCATTCCAGAAGACATGCGTCCATGCTGATGATGGGTTCTGCTCGATAGCGATCCAAAGCAGAACAGACCAATGCATGTTCATTTTCATCATCTGATTCAGATGCCACCAGAAGAAGGCTGATTTTCTTTTTTGGTAGTTTCCGCATCGTAGTGTTGCTCTTTTAAGGCATCTAAAAGCATGCTCCACACCTCATTCCTCTCAGATTTTGGAAGGCACTTCAGATTCTTAAACCTTGGGTTGAGTGCTGTATCTATCCTTAGAAATCTCACATTGGTACCTTCTTTGTGTTTTGTCAAATCTGCTGTGAAAGTGTTCTTAAAACAAACATGTGCTGGGTCATCATCCAAGTCTGCTATAACATGAAATACATGGCAGAATGCGGGTAAAACAGAGCAGGAGACATACAGTTCTCCCCGAAAGAGTTCAGTCACAAATTTAATTAATGCATTATTTTTTTAAACAAGCGTCATCAGCATGGAAGCATGTCCTCTGGAATGGTGGCTGAAGCATGAAGAGGCATACAAATGTTTAGCATATCTAGCACTAAATACCTTGCAATGCCGGCTACAAAAGTGCCATGTGAATGCCTGTTCTCACTTTCAGGTGACATTGTAAATAATAAGCAGGCAGCATTATGTCCCGTAAATGTAAACAAACTTATTTGCCTTCGCAATTGGCTGAACAAGAAGTAGGACTGAGTGGACTTGTAGGCTCTAAAGCATTGGTTCCCAAAGTGGGAGGCGTGTGAAGAAATTTCAAGGGGGGGCGAGAGACTGCCTGGCTCTTGAGTTCCCGGCCGGGGAGGCTAGCCCCCAGCCCCTCTCCTCCTGTCCCACCTCCCCCGTAGTTATGTTGCCACACAGACAGCGCGGCTTGCACCCACCCACCTCCCAGGCTTTCCAATAAGCCAGTCCTGCTGCTCTGAGTGACCTGGTAAGGGGTCAGGGAGTGGGGGCAGGGGGGGGTTGGATAAGGGGCAGGAGGTCCCGGGGGCAGTCGGGACAGGGAGCAGTTGGATGCGGCGGAGTTTCTGGGTGGTGGTGGTCAGGAGACGGAGCAGGGGGGGTTGGATTGGCATGGGAGTCCCGGGGGGCCTGTCAGGGGGTGGGGGTGTTGGATAAGGGTCGGGCAGTCAGGAGACAGGGAGCGGGGGGGGCTTGGATGGGTGGGGTTCCGTGGGGGGTTAGGGGTGGGGGATCCCAGCAGGGAGCAGTCAGGGGATAAGGAGCAGGGGGGGTTGGATGATGGTAAAGGAGAGCTTCGGGCTTGAGGGTTTCTCAAAAATTAAAAAGGGGGCATGATGCTGAAAAGTTTGGGAACCACTGCTCTAAAGTGTTACATTGTTTTGTTTTTGAATGCAGTTATGTAATTAAAAAAATCTACATTTATATGTTACACTTTCATGATAAAGAGATTGCACTACAGTACTTGTATGAGGTGAATTGAAAAATACTATTTCTTTATTTATCATTTTTAGAGTGGAAATACTAGTAATAAAAAATAATATAAAGTGAGCACTGTACACTTTGTATTCTGTGCTGTAATTGAAATAAATATATTTGAAAATGTATGAAAAATATTTAATTTCACTTGGTATTCTGTTGCTTAACAGTGCAATTAAAACTGCAATTAATCACGATTAATTTTTTTAAATCAAGGTGACTGATTACATTGATTACATTGGCCTCATTAGCACTACAAAACTGATTTTTCCTCCCTTGGTATTCACCCTTTCTTGACAACTGTTGAGAATAGCCCGCTTCAACCTTAATTGAATTAGCTCGTTACACTGATCCCCACTTAGTAAGGCAATTCCCATCTTTTCATGTGCTGTATATTTATACCTGCCTCTATATTTTCTACTCCATGCATCTGATGAAGTGGGTTTTAGCCCACGAAAGCTTGTGCCCAAATAAATTTGTTAGACTCCTCGTTGTTTTTGCTGATATAGACTAACACGGCTACCACTCTGAAAACTGCAAAGTTAGGTTGGCTTAACTGTAAAAAAATTTCACACTCTCTGCAGTCAGTGTCTATACTACAGCTGCAGCATTTCTAGTGTACGTATAGCCTTATACTTATACTATTGTAGCTGAACCAGTTTAATTAAACTGGTATAAACCCCAGTATGGACAGGACAGTTACGTTAGTCTAAAACTCAGTGTATCAGTTTAGCTTGCACCTGCACATTTTACAGGGATAGGACTAAACTGATGTGGACTAGGTATAAATAGATTTAGAAGCATTCACACACAAAGATACACCAATTTAATTAAAGAAATTTAAAAATGCATCTTTAATTAAACTAGTACAACTTCTGTGTGTAGACCAGGCCTAGGAGTACACAGAGACTTATAGTGTAGCTAGTCTGTGTAACCATGTGTTCCTATCATTGCTGTTCTCCTCCTCCACCCCCCCTTCCTTCTTTTTTATATCAACTTGTGTTTTATTTCAAATTATATTGTCAATTTGCCAAAGTGCAGCGACCCTGTGTTTCTATATGTCTGTATATTTTCTAGCACACTGGGGACTTGAGCTAGCTAGTTTATTATAAAAAAATAATAAGTATTATTATAATGGCAATGTCTCGGTGTGTAAAACCATATAACTCTGTTGTCTAGCTGCCATCCTTGGTTAACTGTTTCAGCATTTCAAGCAAATTCATTTAACATGGGACAAAATACTGTTCTTTATTTTTTTCCATGTCTATAGTGTTTCTAAGTTGCTGAGTGATAAGCCATTTGACTAGGGCTTCTAAGCATTATGGTAATACAAATAATAAATAATAATTTAATCTACAAAATAGATTAGTACCTTAGAATGGATAACTAGCTAATATTTAATGTTTGGCTATTGCTAGATTATTTAATGAGATAATCCCATGCCAGTATAAACCAGGCATTCTTGTTAGGGGCTTCCAACACTGTACATTTAGTTAATGATGTCAGATTATAAACAGTCTCCATAGTCTGCTTCTTAATAAGTAATGCAAATAACTAAATTGTTCTCAGAGAAATATAAGTTACTCAAATATGCTTTTAGCCATTTTCTTGAATCAGTCAAGGCCCATTTAAAGTTTTGATTACTAGTGAATGAAACCATTATGTACATGTGCGGTATTCCAATAATATAGTATTTGTTTTATCAGTTTTCCAAAGCAATTTATTTAAAGTGAGCCAAGTCTGCTGAATTGTCAGGTCTGTTAAAACCATATGTTGTGCTGGGTAATGCTTAGGAAATTTGTGTATCTAGGATCATATAGTTTGCCTGTTAATGAAGGTTGCTTGAAAACAGATTTCATGTAAATATATTAACCAGCCTTGTGTCATGGATCTTTATAACAATGGCTTGATTTTTCAGGTCAGGCAAATGTGTCCTTATTTAGCACAGTGTTCTTTGTATGTATTTCTTTAGAGGAAATTTTTGGAGGAAGTGGATTGAATGTGTATAAGAAGTATTAGGGGCTTTTTCGCTTTTGTTCTAATCAATCTCTGTGGATGTGGGAAGGTTATACAACAGAGGTCAGTTTTAAATTTCTTTCCATTGTGTTAAGTATTGGATTGTGAGATATATTGACAGCACTGGATATGTGCATTTCTTGCAAATATAAATAAATATAATGATACATGATCTTGAGCTGTTTATAAGGGGTCATTGGATAGAACAGAAAACTGAAGGGGCTCCACACAGCCAAAGATCCACATGAGAACAAAATTGCTCAAACTTCATAAATGAGCACATATTTGCAAGACAGTGTCTTCACGTTCAAATTAGGGGAAAAAAACTCAGAAAGAATACCTAACAATAAGTTGGGTGAGATATTTAAAATCACTTAGTGCAGATCTGTCTGAATTGGAGATAGTTCACCTCCCCGTGACTTCATAAATATCTGCTTCAATTATCTTTGGTAAATGAAATAACCAAACAATCATTCATTTTTTGATATAGCTGTAAAACTAGTCTGAAAAGTTTTCAAAGTAAATCACAGTTTAAAAATATATTGTGTATCTTCTAAAAATGAAACCTACATCTATCTCTGAGTTGTGAAGAATATGTATTAAGGTTATAACAACCAACAAGAACGCACTTTTATGTAGAAAACCATGATTAAATCGAGTCTTCCTGACTAGAGATATAAATCATGATTTAAATCAAATCCACCCTGAATGCATTGCTTTAATAGCTCATTGAAACTGCTTTTGCTTTCCCTCCACTGTCAAGCTGACTTTCTCTAATGCTGCTGGAGATATTGTTCAGGAAATGTGGTAACATTTAAACACAGCCTGCAGGTCTGGGTTAAGAAGGAGAGCTAAGTCAAAGATGAAGCCAAGATTATGGTCAAAGTGATGGCAGGATCGTGGTGTTATCCACAGTGAAGGAGAAAGTGGGGCTGATAGGCGAGGGATGTCAGAGAAAGACCAGGAGCTCAGTTTTGGCCATTGTTAAGTGGCCAAAATGGAAACACTGCAACATAGATAACATGTGAAACAGGTAAATCCTATTTAACTTTAGGCCAGTCATAACCCAGTGTGAATGAAGGCATTAGATTTGCCCCTTCATCCATTTGAAATCCCAATTACCCAAATGTTTAGGATATTTCTGCAGCTTTTGGGAGATAAATGGATTGTAGTGTTGACGATGGTTCCAGGATACCTTAAAAGCCTTTACAGAGGGCTGTCCTCAATTAGGCTCTCATACAGCTAGTATACAATTGCCTGTTTCTGTCAAATTATACATACCCTGTTTTGATTTGACTTTAGTCCAGGAAAATCTTTTTTGAAGGCTCTAACCTAAGAACAGTTTAATTTTCAAATTTGCTTGTCCCAATTTTTTGTAATAAAAGTAAATGTAAAAATAACTCAAGTTGTACTCTATGTATGTTGTATATTCCTTCCTTAAGGGCAAGCTGCGGATCTGATTTGACATGCACTTAATGATATAAATGCATTGACTGACGGGCAAGTCTGACCTCAGGCTGAAAAATGAAAGCTGGCCTCCCACTTCAGTTTCCTTGTAAACACTTCCAAACTGCAGCTGTGCCCCATGCTGCACTGTGGAATGAGCACATACATAATTAGCCATGCACACTCCCCCCAAAGTGCAGCAGGGCCACAAATCACTGAGCAAAGCCAGAGAAGAAATTGAACAAAGGTGTCAAGGTGAATTGGCAAACAGTCCTTTTCTGTTTTCCTACCCTGACAAAACATTATTAGAGACACTATCAGATAGTTCATTTTATTTTTCAGTTTATAAAAATGCTCCACCACAAATATCTCTGCATGCATGTATGACTTCTTAAAACAAATTCTCAAATATCAGTTAATTTCAGAAACAGGTGAAGATGATATCCATGTGCCCCTCAGGCTACAGTCTTGGAAATGAGTTTGTTTCAAATTTTACATGCCTCAAAAGCTGCATTTTTTTATGAACAAATGTTCTGTTTTTGTCTACTTAATACCTTTTTAGTCCTCCAGCCTTGAATAATAAAAGGTTTGATTGTGTTTATCCTGCCCAGGTGTGCAAGTGTGGGAGAAGGCTGCATTGGTTGTCCTCTTGCCCCTTCTGCCTCACTGTAGCCAGAGTCCTAGTCCTTGCACTCCAAATATTTATTTAAACTAAAAAATTACGTTGTGTTTGAACATTTGTGAATTAACATAATGTTAAACATCCCTTAATTTTCATTTTATGTCTTTGCTGAAAGAGGTGTATTTTTACACCTAGATAATTAATTTGATATAAACTTGTAGTGGAGACAAGGCTCAGGTAGTTTTTACCTCAATTGTAGCTGGCAGAGGTAAACCCCAGGAGGAATTATATTGTTGACCTCCGTGAGCTACTTCGAAGTAAAAACTGTGTGTGCCTTGTCTCCATTAGGATTTTATATTGAGTTAATTTTCTCGAGTTAGTTATCTTGGTGTAAAATCACCTCTTTTTGCATTGATGATATAGCTTCAGTATTTACAAAGTCTGATGTGGTTACCCATAGGAGTCACTGCTGCCAGCTGACACCATGTTAAACAGAACAGTTTTTGTCAATACTTAGCGTTTAACGCCTGTTTATTATACTGTAATTTCCCAGTGAAGATAAGGCTTGAGCTGAGAAATTTAGCACCAATAGAAACCCCAACAAGGAGTGCATGGGAGCAGAACCATCTTGTTCATTTCCACCCACATAGGCCAGTGGATTTGACATAGTGGGAGGCTATGGAAGACTCTGGTGCTAGGTGTGCTACCCCACAAGTCCTTAAGTTTCTGCCATTAGTGCTGTGTCCATTCTGCATCCCGTCCCCTCCCAACCACCAATGCTGTGGATTCGAGACTTAAAAGGTGACAAGAGTGATATGTCTTTAAATGCCTTATTTTCTTAGGGTTATTGTGATGGTATGTTGTGCTGTAGCATTATTTTAAGTTTAATGCAGAACATCATCAAGACATAAACACACAACTCTAATTATGAATGCAGCTAGTAACACAACATGCCAAATTTGGAGATATGAACTATCTGTATATTCCACAGAACGATAACATAACTAGTCTTCCAAAAGCTACACTTATTCTCAATATTAATGAATGTCAATTTACAGTAGAATTCCTACAGTGTTTTGTATGATATCTGCATAAGTACCAAAGAACTCAGCATGATTATTGCAGTGCATACCAAAGTAATGATTTGCCACTTAAAATATTACCAGAAATTTGTGTGTACATATAATAAACATGGCATTAATGATATATTTTATTTCTTGAGAGAATAAATTATAATTGAAAGGTCAGCTAATTTTTTTTTACAGGAAGCTAAAATATGTTCTAGAATCACAGTAAACATGGCCTATGGGTTTGGTTTTGTCATGTGTCACAACTCAAAGGAGGTGTGATACCATCTTAAAATAGCAAAACCCTTTTGGTATTCTGTTATTTGATTTACTTTATAACAGTATACTATTGTGAAAAATATTGTTATAACATGAGATTTGGTACATCCATTGGTCTACAAAATTCCTATAAATCATAATAATGTCATAAAAATATGTATGAAATAAAAAATATTTTATTCAGGCCTTGTGAGGAGTTGAAATTATAATTTGACATTGTACAACCTTTCCTCTCAGTATTGCTTATTGTGAGTATGTGTGTTTTGTGGTTTAGTCAGTTAAGTGGCCTACTTTATATTTACCAATGATAAAGACTAAATTCTCCATCTGAGCTGCTGTTGGTTCTGTTTAGGTGCGGAGGTGGTGCAGGTGGAAAGGAAATTAATATTACAGAAGGAAACACGTTGGAAACACCTGAAAAATGCAAATTGTTCTGAAAAAAAGAGTCTATCTATAGTTTTAAACCATATTACATTAAATAATCTCAGTGCATTTTGGTTATGAAATCAACTTTATTGTTCCTAAATGTATTCATTCCAATTTAGCTGTATTTACATCATCTGTTTTTCCCCAAATACAGAACAAAAATATTTATTTAACACTTCTGCCTCTTCTGTATTATTATTGATAATTCTCCCATTTCCATCTAGTAGTGGACCAATACCGTTGTTAAGATTCTTTTTGTTCCTAATATACTTTATCTTCTGTGTCAGATCACCCAAATTAGCATAGGAGAAATTAATTGATTATATTTGTAGGGGTGGAAGGAGAGTACTTTTCTTTGCTCTTGGATTTCCATCCTTTGTTCTGTGTGTCTGTTTTCTATATTGTGAGCTCTTTTGGACAGGGTCTGTCTTTATTTTTGTGACTTGTGGAGTCATGAGGATTGACAGTGCTAAACGAGTAAAACTGTGGATTAAGAATTTTTTATTCTTTGGTATTTCCATATTTGATTTTCTTCTATCACATAGAGTTGGTAATAAAGTGTTTCTGGTAGTGTCACAGTGCTAACCCTTATCAAATGAGTTCACAAAATAGTAAACAAATTTTATTATAACCAGGGCCGGCTCCAGGGTTTTTGCCGCCCCAAGCGGCGCAAAAAAAAAAAAAAAAAAAGCCGCGATCGCGATCTGTGGCGGCAATTCAGCGGGAGGTCCTTCGGTCCGAGCGGGAGTGAGGGACCGTCCACCGAATTGCCGCCGAATAGCTGGATGTGCCGCCCCTCTCTGGAGTGGCTGCCCCAAGCACCTGCTTGGCAAGCTGGTGCCTGGAGCCGGCCCTGATTATAACTTATAATAGCTGGGTGGGAGGGGAGGATGGTGTGGCATGAATAAGATATAAAAGACTTGAGATTGCAGCTTTAAATCAGAAGATGTTTGTTCTCTCATCATTCCTAAAACTTCTGTTTGAATACACCAGCAATGGTTCAGAAATAATCAGACAATCAAAAGTGGAGAGTGGGGGAGAGGGGTATCGAGGCAAAAATGTTCACTCTTGTCCATTCTGTGTTGCCTTTTCCTTTTTCATCAACGTATGGTCACTATCACAGCATGTAATTTTCAGATTGGAAGTTGCAGTGTTAGGGCTAGCCTACACTGGCAACGCTAAAGCGCTGCCCTGGAAGCGCTTTAACGTGCCTTGTGTGGTCGCGGTGCTGCGCTGGGAGAGAGCCGAGCTCTAAAAAAACCACCTCAACTGTTTACACTGGTGCTTTACACTTTACAGTGCTGCAACTGGCTGTTTTTTCACACCCCTGAGCGATAAAGTTGCAGCGCAGTTAATTGCCAGTGTAGACAAGCCCTTAGATTATCTTCAGGGCTACGCTCTATGCAGGGGGTGATAAAGACAAGTGATCTTCGGTTGTTCATTTAATAACCTTTCACTCCACCTCTAGCATCTCCCCACAACAAACAAAGATTGAAATGTAGACTTCCCGGCGGCTAGACTTGTTTGGCTTTGTGATAATGCTACATCACTACCATCAGGCTGAATTCAGATGTGGTCTGTATGTGAACTCTCGTTTGAGCGCTCCGAAAAATTATCATGTTATGAGTTAAATGTAGAATTTTATTCCAGTAAACTTTGCAGATTATATCTGATTTATATGGATTGGTCCCCCCCCCCCTCCCCCATTAATTGCTAAAAGGTGAGTTTACTTGTTTGTTTATTTTTATTTTTATTTGATAGTGGAACTGGAAGTGTTGGGTAGTATCGAATAGATGTTTTCCTATAACAGTAGTTATTTTGCATTAGTTTCCTAATCTTGAAATTTTCAAGGCTCCTGCTTAAAACATGTACAGGAGAGAAAATTGAGGTAAGTGTCTTTGAAAGTCATAAAGACAGGAAGGGTAATTTGTAATAAATTATGTAAAGGAAAATATGCATCAATTTTCTACCTTCTGATTAAAGACTCCAATAAAATCAGGTGTCTTGGACCTGCCTTGCCAATCCTTTTTTGGTCTTTCAAGTGACAGTTTAAAATAGTTGCTTATTGTTAGTTAATTACTTGGAAATCATTTTAACAGCATTAATTAAAATGATGTTAATAAGATGATATGGAATTCTGTTTATATTTATTGTTAGCAATCAATTAATGTTCCATTATTTCAAAGCTTTGCCATTTCCTATGTAGGTATAGTTTTTGTCCTTAAGATTCTTCTGAACTAAGTTTCTGCAATCTGCCTGTTAGCACTTTCAGACAGATAAGTTGGGTGGCAGTAAACATGTAAGAGTGGATATAGTATATTATATTTAAATGTAGGAGATGCATGCTGACTCCCACAATTTGAGAACTTGAAATGCAAGTAACTTGATTTTCTGTAGAGTTAACATTTCCAAACGTCCCTGTCTGAGACAGTAAGAGTTGGGTTTTCTGCCACAGTCCATATCAGTTTCTGCTGCAAGAATTGCATTTTTTAAAAATAAATTAAAAGGAGGTTAAAAAAATAATAATCCAGGAATCTGCAGCTGTCTGACCTGCTGCTGTGTTTGCTAGGTGAAGTGCTTGCTCAGGTGAGTGGTTGTGTCATGATTTTGCTACGTAGTTTGGTTGGTATATAAAGAAGTACCTGAAAGACTGTCTCACTAGTAGTAATCCTGTGTCATAAAGATGGAAAGTTTGAGCCATCTGTTGCTAGAAAAATTACCCCAGTATACCAGCTGGTGTTTCATTGAGCCCAGGGATTTATTCCAGATAAGCACTGGTTTTCTTAATAAATATTGAAGGAGAAAAGGAAAGCAGGAAGTAGATAAGAAGCAAAGGCTTTTTTCTCCATTTTTTCTAGTGCTGAATAATACTATTCAGATCATTGTTGTTTCCTTTGGTGGTTCATCTGTCATTGAAAACAATTTTCTTTTCATTTTGAAAATTGGAGATTGGGAGTAACATTAAACAAAAACAACATTATACAATGATTGGTATAATGTTCTGAGCAGTATGATTCAATTTGGAGCAGTGGATGGCCACCTGCTGTACTTTTGTTCTAGTGACAATCTGGCAAGTGGCTACACTGTTTTAGTTCTTTTTCATTTGTCATGGGTATTTGGAGCCATCTGAGTGAGCTGCAAACTATTAATCCAGCACAGAATGACAGAACATTTGGCTATTGGGTGTTGAATAAAGAAAACAACCCACTTTTTAAAGTCACCTTTTGAATAATCACAAAACGCTTTTACCATGTTGATATAACATCTGAACATTTTAACTTTATCAGAGTCTAGCTTGTATTGTTATCTAAATAATTAAAATAAAATAAAATAAAAAGGACTCTGTTACTGTTTGGTATTGTGATTACTAACTGTAATCCAGCACCTGCCTTTTGTACCCATTGTGATCATTTTAGCAGGATAATTGGTGATTGTGGGAAATGACGAACTTCAATTAATAGTTAAATCAGAAATGCCCAGATTGTGGCCTGTGGACTAGAGATGACTCACGCCATTGTATAGTGTTGCCCAGTATTGCACAATTGTTATCTTAATACTGATGATGTACTCTGAAGAGAATTCACAGTACTCCATCAGTCCTTTGGGGCCAACATGAAGGATGCATACTGGGATTTGTAGTAATCCCGGACTTGACTTTCAAATTGTATTATATGACATTTGCAATCTGCTTCACTTTAAACAAATCAGGTATAGTCCTTGGGTTTCTGCCAATTTAACAGGATACACATTTGATTAAGTTTTGTGCCCCTAATAATCCAAGTTACGGTGAAAATGGGGTCAATTTCAAAGTCGGCAGGCCTAAAATCTACCTACGGTTACATTTTCTCTTAATTCCATCAATATATATTATGTGTTAGGGACTTGGGAGGAAGGCAGGGGATGGGGTGGATTTGCCAGTTGTGTGACTTGCTGTAAAATTTGCAACAAACAACTTGTGAAATACTGTTTAAAAGTACATATTGTGTATCTCCCAGTAAACTTGCTATAGGAATGAAAAAAGCCCTGCTGCAATACAAACCTTTTGGAGGAGAAAACACACACTTGAAATCCTCACAGTGGGACAACTATTAAGATAATACAGTAACTCCTCGCTTAACATTGTAGTTCCTGAAAAATGCGACTTAAAGCGAAACGATGTTAAGCAAAACTAATTTCCCCATAAGAATTAATGGGAATGGAGAGGTTAGGTTCCAGGGAAATTTTTTTCACCAGACAAAAGACTATATTTTATATATGTGTGTATATATATAATACACACACACACACACACAGTAGAAGTTTTAAACAAACAATTTAATACTGTACACAGCAATGATGATTGTGAAGCTTGGTTGAGGTGGTGAAGTCAGAGGGTGGAAGAGGGTGGGATATTTCCCAGGGAATGCCTTACTGCTAAATGATGAACTAGCACTCGGCTGAGCCTTCAAGGGTTAACACGTTGTTAATGTAGCCTCACACTCTACAAAGCAGCACAAATGGAGGGAGGGGAGACAGCATGGCAGACAGAGAGACACACCATGTGTGTGAGAGAAAGAGAGAGAGATGCGCATTGCCTCTTTAAGGACGCTGACCCCACTCTAAGTACATTGCCTTTTTACGTAGATCAGCAAGTTGAGACAGCAGCTGCTGTGCTGCCAGCAAGCTCCCTCCCTCCTGAGCCCTGTCTTGTCCCCCCCCGCTCTATGGAGATAGGGTAAGTGGGGAGCAGAGGGGGAAGGGGACACCCTGACATTAGCGCCCCTCCTCCTCCCTCCCCTGCACAGCAAGCAGGAGGCTCCCGAGAGCAGCTCCAAGGCAGAGGGCAGGAGCAGCACATGGCAGTGGGGGGAGGAACAGCTTGACTGCCGGCAATTGGTAGCCTGCTGGGCGGCTGCCGCGCAGGGAACTTAGGGGAGCGGATAGCTGATAGGGAGCAGGGCCGGCTCAAGCATTTATGCCGCCTCAAAAAAAAAAAAAAAAAAAACCCCAATTGCCGCCGGGCGGCGGCAATTGGGGGGGGGGAAAGCCGCGATCGGCGGCGGCAGTTCGGCGGCAGGTCCTTCGCTCCTAGAGGGAGTGAGGGACCTGCTGCCCCCGAATTGCCGCACATGCCACCCCTCTCCCTTGGCCGCCCCAAGCACCTGCTTGTTAAGCTGGTGTCTGGAGCCGGCCCTGATAGGGGGGCTGCCGGTCCACCCTGGTTCCAAGCCCCGACCAGCTAGCTCCAATGGGCTGCTCTTCCTGCAAGCAGTGGACAAAGCATGCGGCTGCCAAACAACGTTATAAGGGAGCATTGCACAACTTTAAATGAGCATGTTCCCTAATTGATCGGCAACATAACAACGGAACAGTGTTAACCGGGACGACTTTAAGTGAGGAGTTACTGTGTGGGCCTAATTTTTTAGGCTTTAAAACGTTGACAGTGTCCTTCAATCTCTAGTTCAAATCTTGGTAGTTTAAAATGTGTGATACTCTTTAGATGATGATTCAAGTTCTGCTGAGTCTGGGAATAATCCAGATTTTGCTTACAGAGGTTTAGGTCTCTCTCAGAAGACCTGCAGTCATAGGTAATGAAAGGGGAAGTGTACTTTACAAAAATGGAATTAAGCGAATGCCGGTTTGCTAGTTTGTATTGATCAACATTTTCCCAGAGACCACATTTTTTCCAATGATAACTAAGTATGCATCCACAGTAGGAAAAAAGGTGTCTTTTTACCACACATTAGGTTACATGGTAAAATCCTTTAGTAAGCAAGACATTTGTAGTTTTAACCTGTTACAAGGTGGCGGTAAAGAAAAAGCACCATTTTCCCTAATGAAGATAAGGCCCTTAGGGTTTGGGGTTTCATTTAAATTAGCAGTTGAAAGAAAGCTGCCAGTGTTAAGGACCACTCAAGTTAGACAATGAAATCTGCTAAGTGCAAATGAAGTACAATTGAAGCTGTTAAGTACCGGAGCAAATTGCACCCCTGTTGCTCACAGGGGTGAATCTAGTGGAACACCTTTAACTTTTTCAAAATTACTTGTTTATGCTAATTGATAACGCAAAGTGTGTGATTTCTTTAGCTTTCTATGTCTGATTTAACAAATATACAGTTGTGCGTATTGTCTGATTTTTCACTCAAAATGGAGGAAAAAAGTGAAAAGGAACATAGAAATACAGTATGGCTAGCATCATTTTATATGTAAGTGCAATGTATGTTATACCTCTCAGCTTGACTTCTTTTTGTATTTACTATAGCTAAGGGCTTGGCTACACTTGCGAGTTACAGCGCATTAAAGGAGCCCCGAGCGCACTAGCTCACTCCCCGTCCACACTGGCAAGGTATGTAGAGCGCTCTGACTCCGCAGCTAGAGCGCTCCTGGTACTCCACCTCGGCGAGAGAAATAACGTTTGCTGCGCCTTGGCTACAACGCCCGGGCGTCAGTGTGGACAAGATGTTGCATTACTGCGCTCTGATCAGCCTCCGGAAACATCCCATAATCCCCTTCAGTCAAGTGGCCACTATTGTAATTGTTTTGGATATGCCCTTTGAAAGCTCCATTTGACAGCCGGCATGCTTATCTGCTCTGAGACAAAGCAACCATTACTGTGGAATGCTGTGTGAGAGAGAGAGAGAGAGTGGCGGGAGGGAGGGAAGAGGGGGAGGTCTACTGCTGTCTGAACTTATAAGACAGCATGCTGACATGCTCTCAGCCCCCCAAAAACCCACTCTCCCCCCACATACACACAACACACTCCCTGTCACACTCCACCCCAGCCCCCCATTTGAAAAGCACGTTGCAACCACTTGCATTCTGGGATAGCTACCACAATGCACTGCTCTCTCTGGCTGTTGCAAGAGCTGCTAATGTGGCCTTGCCAGTGCGCTGGCAGATGTCAATGTGGACAGATTGCAGCGCTTTCCCTACTGCGCTCTACAAAGGCTGGTTTAACTCAAAGCGCTCTACATCTGCAAGTGTAGCCATGCCCTCAGTCTCCAATCAATGAGTTGGATAGACTGAAGTCTATCCATGACCTCTGTGTAAATATTGTGCATACATTTTCAACAAATACTATAGGGGCATTGGTTGTGACGACCGTTTTTATGACAAAATATGTTTTTGTCTTAAAGGTGAAGCACTGAGTTAATCTATGTCTATAATTTTATTTAGAAAGGGGATTGACAGGGAATTCTCGTATGTTTGTATTACCATAGTGCCTAAGGATCTTCAGTAATGGACCAGAACCCCTTTGTGCTGGGCACTGTACAAACACAGAACAAAAAGATGGCCCTGCCCCAAGGATCTTACAGTTATAGTGTGTGGTACTCAAGATGAAAACTGAGTATACAGCAAATTAATATTAATTATTATTTTCCTTTGCAATCCAACTATGTAACTATGGTATGAAGAGATTACCGAAGTGATAAACTCAACTAGAAATTTTCATAGTCCAAAACTAAATTCAGATTATAACTGCAGATTATAGTGTTTCTCACCACTGTGTTTTTAAAAAGTGCATGAAACAAAGTTTTAATTTAAAAATAAGAATAGGATTTTTTTGGGGAAAAAGTGTGACAACAAAATCTGTTGTATTGAAGGCATGGGTGTGCATGATGAAATTCTAGAGGGGCAGTAATTTCATTTCTAACTTTAAATATGGTCATATTTTAAACATTTCCACTTTTTCATTTATATATGTTGTATCTAACTTCTAGTTACTTGAGGGTCCTCTGTTGAGTTAGGGCTCATATCTGTCAGCACACTGAAGATCATTTTGGTAACAGCTGTTTACTAGACATTTAATTATAACCCACACCCCTTATTTTCTTAAAACTGTACAAGTGTCAGCCATAGATAACATGTTCTCCATGCACAATCTTGAGATTTATGATCGATAGGTATTGTCTCCATTTTGTAGCTGGAAAAACTGAGGCACAAAAAGGCTAAGGGCTTTGACTGGGATCACCCAAATCAGTGGCAGAGCCAGGATAAGAATTCTGGATTTACTGGCTACTAATTTTGTGCTCAGCTCACATGTTGCACTCTTGCTTGGAGTGTCAGAAATTATTTTGGTTGAGTTGGAATGAGATCACGGTGACATTTAAATGTCAGCATATGAAAGAAAGAGAGGAGTTGGAGTACTTTAACTGATGAAACATTAAAAAAGTATCCCCCCCCACCTAGTTTTATGATCAAATGGTTGTATTTCTTTTTTATGCTCCCCTATGATTAACCTAAGCCAGAATTCTGTCTGCTTCCCTCCATACCAATTAAGAAAATTTCTCTGTTATACTAGGCAAAAGACAGATAAACTCTTATTGTCTCCTGACCTATTGTGTGAATAATGTATTATATGCTATTTTAAACAAAAGTGTTAAAATAGAAACCATTTCATACATTTTGTCTAATTTTAAACATTTTTGAGGTGCATTTTGGGGCAATAGGAAGAGGGTAATGGGTAACTGATGTTGAATAAGTACAAGATCTGCCTATCATGGATATTGTGATTCAAGTCAAATAAAATTATGCTACGCTACCTATTCTGTAATGTATAATTTTAATTCTTTGCTTTATTTTAAAGTACCACACTTAGGCAAAATCAAATGTATAAATACAAAATGGAAAATAACTGGCTAGGCAGCAATACTGCAGAAAAGGATCTGGGGATTCTTCTTCGAGTACTTGATCATGTCAATTCCATTCTAGGTGTGTGTGCGCCCACGTGAACGGCCGTTGGAGATTTTTGCCGTAACAGTATCCGCAGGGTCGGCTGTGGCGTCCTCTTGAGTGCCACGCTCATGGAATGGACATGAGCGACACATCTAGAAGAACAACCCTTGGTTTAGAAAACATGATCTATGAGGAAAGGTTGAAAGAATTGGCCATGTTTAGCCTGGAGAAGAGAAGGTTGAAAGAGGGGACACTATAAAAGTCTTCAAATATGTAATAGGTTGTTATAAAGAGAATGGTGGTCAATTGTTCTCCATGTCCAGTAATGGTAGAACAAAAAGTAATCAGCTTAGTTTTCAGCAAGGGAGATTTAGTTTGGGTATTAGGAGAAAGCTTTCTAATATCTATATGGATAGCTAAGCACTGGAACAGGTTTCTTAGGGAGGTTGTGTAATCCCTGTGATTGGAGGTTTAAAGAACAGGTTAGACAACTGCTTGTCATGGCTGGTTAGGTATATTAAATCCTGCCTCAGCATGGTGTATGTGTGGACTCACTAGATGACTTCTTGAGGTCCCTTCCAGTCCTACATTTCCTTGATTGTATTATTTTTAACTCATCTTGGTTAAGACCAGTGTCTTTCATTGAAGACGACGATCTTAACCAAATGGAAAAAATGATTTTCTTTCCAGTGGTTGTTTGTCATTATTTACCTTTGTCTCCTTAACTGTTAGCACAAAGTGATGGGTCTGCTGTGATTCAGATGGGAGAGACATATCTACTTAAGTGCAGACTTTTTAACATCAGGGACTGATAGCACTTTCTGTGTGTCACAGTTATAGGGTGAACTGCATTTTAGATCACTTAATGCACATTTGAAAACATAATCCCAACTATACATATAAAATGATGGGGTCTAAATTAGCTGTTACCACTCAAGAAAAAGATCTTGGAGTCATTGTGGATAGTTCTCTGAAAACATCCACTCAATGTGCAGTGGCAATCAAAAAAGCGAACACATTGTTGGTAATCATTAAGAAAGGATAGATAATAAGACAGTAAATATCTTGAGTGCATTCCTAAGACCTTGCCTTCTTCACTGCTCTCAAGGGTGGAACCCCAGTGTTCAAACACCATTGGACTGGAATTCTTGGTAGCAACTCTTCTGTTTCCCAAGTAATACAGGCCTAACTATATTTGGAACCTGCAACAAAACTTCTGTCCAGGAGCTGGTGACCTGCAGTTGACTAAAGGGACCCCAACACAGCATTTGCAAAATACATGCATTGTTTCTTCACCTAAAGGTGCATATCAAGCGTAGAAAAGGGTTAAAACAACAGACGTCTGTACGCATCTGGTCTCACCTAAACTTTATTCTTTTTTTGTATGTTTTTTGTAAGCCCCATGTAGCCTAGCTACTTCCATCTGTGGGCTGGGAGAAATAGATTGCACTGCTGCATTCTCTGTATCTCTGTCAGGGCATGGCTACACTTGCAGATGTAGAGCGCTTTGAATTAAACCAGCCTTCGTAGAGCGCAGTAGGGAAAGCGCTGCAGTCTATCCACACTGACAGCTTCAAGCACACTGGCGTGGCCACATTTGCAGCACTTGCAGTGGCATTGGGAGTGGTACATTATGGGCAGCTATCCCAGAATGCAAGTGACTGCAATGTACTTTTCAAATAGGGAGGGTGGGGTGGAGTGTGACATGGAGTATGTTGTGTGTATGTGTGTGGGGGGGGAGAGAGTGGGTTTTTGGGGGGCTGAGAGCATGTCAGCATGCTGTCTTGTAAGTTCAGACAGCAGCAGACCTCCCCCTCCCCCCCGCCTCCCTCTCTCTCTCTCTCTCACACAGCATTCCACAGTAATGGTTGTTTTGTCTCGGAGCAGATAAGCAGCCGGCTGTCAGAAATGGAGCTTTCAAAGGGCATATCTGCATTCCAACATGATTCAAAACAATGACAAGAGTGGCCACTTGACTTAAGGGGATTATGGGACGTTTCCGGAGGCTGATCAGAGCGCAGTAATGCAACACCTTGTCCACACTGACGCCCGGGCGTTGTAGCCAACGTTATTCCTCTCGCCGAGGTGGAGTACCAGGAGCGCTCTAGCTGCGGAGTCAGAGCGCTCTACGTGCCTTGCCAGTGTGGACGGGGAGTGAGCTAGTGCGCTCGGGGCTGCTTTAATGCACACTAACTCACAAGTGTAGTCAGGCCCTCAGAGTCTCACGTCGTGTAGCTGGTGGCTTAGGCAGGGGCTCTTAATAGTTTAGTGTCACTGATCTTAAGCTCTGACCTTGGGAAAATAAATCTGTTAACCTAGCTGGACGCAGGTAGGTAGACATTTCCTGGTTAATAGTCGCCTCATTGTTCTCTTAAGAACTCTTTGTATTGTCTCCGGACGTATCTTATCTCTGGCATTGTTTCATTTCCTGCATGTTTTCCCTAATAGCCTCTTTTTGATTTAGCTATGTAAAGACAGAATAATCTCAATCAGGAGAATTGATATATATATCTATATGGTATTCCTAAAAAAAATTCCCCTTCATTCTCCAAACTGTACCAAACAGTGCACTTGAAAGAGAATTGGATTATCCATTAATATGATCATTCTGTATTTGTAGTTTCTCATTTCAAAGTTGAGGGTTTGCCCATGTTAACCTTCCAGCCTGGAAAGTCTGGACACAGCTGATCTTGAGCTAGGCAGCTCTGTTATTGTTTGACCAAGGTTGTTGCTTGAGTGTTGAGACATGCTTATTCTCCATAAGAGCATGAGGGGAACACTTCTGCTAAATTGGCAGATTGGTCGCCACTCCAGTATCCACTCTTCACTTCACCCTTTGTGAAAAGATGATGAAGGCGCAGGCTGCGAAAGCAAAAACTACAAAGACAGAACATAGGCTGAGAGTCAGGATGCCTGGGTTCTCTTTCTGGCTCTGCTGCCTGGGTGACCATCAGCAAGTCAGGCTTTTTTCTTAGTTTTACTGATTCCTAAAACAGGGATACTTATCTGCCTCACATGGGGTGATGTTGCTTACACAGGGGGAATAATTTTGTGACCCTTGGATGAAAAATGATATATAAAATGCAAAGTATTATTATTTTGATATTCAGACTTGTTTTTACACTTGCAAGTAACAGTAAACTTTATTTTGTGCATTGGTAGCCAGCTCTCCAATATCATGGCATATTAAAACATCTGTTGTTTTGTATATATGCTTACCAAACATACATGCCAGAAAATGCTGTTGACAGTGAATCAGAGCCTTTTGGGGGCCCTACTTTACCAAACTAGAATCAGATTAGTCCCTGATAAAGTGATGCCCAGTGTATCCCTTGTTAATTTTTAAAAGAAAAAGACAAGACATCTGCTCTTATTTAATATGCAGCACTAACACTTACAAACTTTAAAATTAATTGAATTTAGTAATATGCTATAGGGAGCTGGGAGAGAATTATGGCTGTTTGTTTTGGAACTGTGAAAATAGCCTTCAGAACATGGAACTTTCAGTCACTGACTTAAGTATATTTGCACTTGCCTCTGGCATAGTTTCTAGCAAATTCATTGTTTTTTATTAGTGTGCCAACCCTCCTTGTTCCCTCTCTTCTCCCCCCCCCCCAAAAAAACCCCCCCAAACCCTTTGATAAATGCAATTTTATACTAGCTTAGTAGTTTGTGGTAAGGCTTGCCCATCTGTTGTACCAACCAACACCCAATTTCAAATGTAAATTTGTGAACTCCTGTTAAATAAAAGTACACATCCCCCATGAGTATTTGTTTCCACACTCTGATGCTGAAATATCAAATTGGTTTTAAAAAAAATCAAGAGAATCATCTTTAATAAGAATTTTGTTAGCTATAAACATGTATAAACTTTGTGATGGCAGTACTACACAACCTTTATCTGTATGATGTTTCATGCACTGTTATAAGTGGGTAAGTTGAAGATACTTTCTTTTTACAGTAATGTCGTAGGTCACAGGTTCAACTTCTTTTGCTGGCCCCTCTTTGAAAATATTTCAGGTTTTGATGACCCTGCCCCGACTCTTGGTACGGACATAGCTTTCACAGCATCAGTGCAGATCCCTACAGAGCTAAGTAACCATACAATGCCACCCATACTTTTGTGCTGCTGCTGATGGCAGCACTGCTTTCAGAGTTGGGCGGCTGGAGAGCAGCAGCTGCTGGCCAGGCACCCAGCTTTGCAGGCAGTGCCATTGCCAGCAGCAGCGCAGAAGAAGTAAGGGTGGCAATATCAGGCCATGCCACACTTACTTCTGCACTGCTAGTGGCGGTGGTGCTGCCTTCAGAGCTGTGCGTGGCCAGCCAGCAGCTGCCGCTGACAAGCCACCCGGCTCTGAAGGCACTGCTGCTGCCAGCAGCCACCGCTCTCCTGCCACCCAGTTCTGAAGGCAAGGAAAAAGGATGAGCAAGGACTAAAAAAGAGGTGATGTTGGGGAAACCCGGATTATGGTAACCCTATTTTTTGTAAAAAGAACAGGAGTACTTGTGGCACCTTAGAGACTAACAAATTT